>NW_005871078.1:9332604-9423236 GCF_000147115.1 Myotis lucifugus
CAATGAAGACACATCTTCCAACAACCCCTCAATCCATTTTGTCCCTCCGTTCCAAGGGTCATGGTGGACTGAAAGTAAAGGGACACTCCTGGAGAGACAAGGCCAAATTCAGGACAGCACAGAGCAGTTTGGCAAACTCAACATCACCCTGGCCTGGGATGGCTGTAACCATTCAGACTCAATCATTAATTGGGATCTGCATGGAGACAACCAGTGGACAGACAAATATCCTGAAGAGAAGACAAAACTGACTCTCAGCAAACTGAATGGGCTGGTACAAAGGCTTGAGCAATTTCTAGAAAATCAGAAAGATGACGAAGATGATGAGTCTGTATTCCCTGAATATGCTCAAACGGAAGATTTCCAGCTGTCCAGCAGCACCCCTTCAGATGTGGCTCAGGTCAGTCATCGAGAACATGATACTTGTCTTCAAGATTTGCCCACATTCAACCCACCAGAAAATGATGCCATCCAGTGTCCACAGACTCCTCCAAAGCTTCAGGAACATGAACTTGCTGAGGTGAGCACAGTGATGCCTCAGAGGCAAGCAGGGGGCAGGCCTGGTGGAGGGGCCTGGATGGAATTCAGGGAACATTGCTACCTGCTATGAAGCAGGGCGGGCCCTCTGGGTGTCTGACATGGCTGGGAGTGGAAGAAGGATAACATCAAGGAAAAGGGTCAGGGTGGAGTTGAAGGAAAAACACCAAGGACCACTGAGGGAGAGAAGAGGATAGGAAAGTAAAGAAAAGGCTAACAATTAGGGCCCCCCAAAAGTGTGAGTGTCTGTATTAATGAGTATGGAAACTTTGCATTTACAGATGGGTTATTTTTGGTAAAAGGACTTGAGTCCCAAGAATGGGTAATTATGGACCCCATGTTGTCCAGGTTGCACATAACTCTCTCATCATTCATTTCCTTGGCAGACAAAAAGACAGGCAACTGGCAGACAAAGTACAAGTACTACAGAGACCTGCTCAATCTCATCAGATAAGCCGAAGAAGGACACTCATTCTAGTACACAACCCCTCTTCTTTCTCAACTTCAGGTGGGTCTTCCGCTGGCTAAGGCAGCGAGTCCTCTCCTTATTTTGGGGAAGAGAGCATCCCAAGAAGGCCCCCAAGAACCCCCATAAGCTGACACAAAGGAAAAGATTCTCTCACAGAAGCAAAATCCAACCTCAAGAACCCATTGAAGGAGAATACCCTATATTGCCAGATTTTAAAACTTTTTGATTGCCCCTATTCTACAATTCCCATGAATCATCTCCCTTCACCTCCAATAAACAAAACACATATTCTTATAATCCATGTCTTCCTCTTCCAGCTCACCATCTTGACTTGACTCAGGCTAACAGTATATATGCTATCTAGAAGACTGAAATATATTCTCTGGGAATTTTAAGCAGTATCATTCTTCCTAACATGAAAGTGTCCTTTTTCTCTCCTTCTTATTGTATTTTTATCCTATTTCATCATTAACCCAGATCTCTGTTTTCAGAAGGTAGCAGTATATCCCATCAGATTCCCAACCTGGCAGTACAGTTTTGGTTGAACTTCTGGGGCTCAAGCAAGTGGCAGTGGGTACTTGATCACTCAGGAAGGGCTTCAACTGGCAGTGTCTCAGGAGTTCAGACAGTCCTTCTGATGCTCCTAGGGGACCTCACTGGTTCTAGCATGCGTCGCCTTGGCTATAAAATAAGTAGGTCCATTTAGGAGGAATGTGAGGATGGGGAATGCTACTTAATCACTCTAAACCAAACTTTCCTCATTCATGAAACGGGAAAGATGATAATACATATCTCATAGGGTTGTTGAGAGAATAAATGAGATAATATAAGCACTTCATAAATATTTTTATTGTTGTTGCTATTATCCATTCTCCCCAGATGTCTTCATCCAAGAGTAAGAATTTAAAAGTCAATTCTCATTGCAATATTTCCCACATAGAAGCAGTATTTACTCAAATTTATGGATTTGGGCAGATCTTGACTCAATCAAGTCCTCTCCCAACCCATTCTCCACTGTGCCCTCTGATAATTCCTTTATATGTCACTAAACTTTCCTCTAAATGTCAACTTCTTTGAAGAAGGCTGTCCATACTCCCCCTCCTTGCACTGACCTCTCCCCGTTATTATTCTTAACTCACCTCCCTAATACCACTACCATCCTCCTCATTCACCCACAGCTACTCAAAACTCTCCTTCTTCAGCTTTTGCTACTTCCTACATAATCTTCAGAGTTCACGTAGTAAAGTGTATAATTCTTTAGTCTCAAATTCCTTCTGTCTCTCAATTTCAATTTCCTTATCCAATTCCTTCCTCTTTTCTTTCCTCCCTTCCACAAATACTTAGCACAAAGGAATGTCAGACACTTTTCTGGCTTACCCAAAACAAAATAAAAACAAACTGTGGATTCAAGTGGCTTATCATTTAAGAGATAAAGCCATGTAAACACATGACTATAAAGAGGTGTAGATGAGAATAGTCTTATGAGTTACACACTGGGTACCAAAGAATAATCAATTCAACATGGGAAGGTTGATTTGAAAGGTTTTATATCAGAGTATCCTTGAGTTACAAATATGGTTAGTTTAAGCCACTGGATAAAATGGTGTGGAAGTAAGGCATGCAATCTGGGCTGGATAAATGTGAGAGACAGTGGAGATGATATTCCCCAAGGAAAGACAGTCCCATGAGAGGTAAAGGATCAAAGTATAGGGCCTTCTTAGCAATATGCTCCTGATCACACCTTGAGTCTCTTCAAAGCCGGACTCCTCATTTTATCCACCTCTCTGAGAACATTTTTCTATTCGACAAGCTCCTCCACCTGCACTTGCTCTTTGACTTCACCAAGACTTTGAGTTCCTTTACCATACCTGTTCCAAGATGTGCATTCACTTCCTTCCAGGTCCGACCTATGCACCTCCTTCCCAAACTGCAGCATATCCACCACATCTCGCAGCATTCAGAATGCCTTGCTCTCTTCTTTTCCTAGATATATTTTTTTAAAATCTACATTCCCCAAATTCCCCAACAGGATACTCTTGCTTCTCATAAGGGCCAATGTACAAAACACAGGGACTACTCTCTCCATTCCCTGGAGAATTTCCCCCATTACCTTCCCAAGTCCCCCACTGCCAGGGGAACCTGTTCTTAAAGACTCTACTCTAGGGTTAGCGTGAAGCCAAGACTCATCCTTCTAAATAAAACTGACCATGCCTTTCCTTAAACTGCCCCCTGGTCCCCACTCTGCCACCTCCACACCATGACTTGTACTTTTCAGACTTCTCTACTTGATTAATTCACCTAGTCTAGACTCTAACCCAGGGGTCCTCAAACTACGGCCCGTGGGCCACATGCAAATACAAATATTGTATTTGTTCCCGTTTTGTTTTTTTTACTTCAAAATAAGATATGTGCAGTGTGCATAGGAATTTGTTCATAGTTTTTTTTTTTAAACTATAGTCCGGCCCTCCAACGGTCTGAGGGACAGTGAACTGGCCCCCTGTTTAAAAAGTTTGAGGACCCCTGCTAACCTCTTGAGGGTAAGCACCAGGTCTTAGTTTGTTTTTACTACAAGATCCTAACACAGTATCTGGTACAGAGAGGTCTTTCTGCCTCTATATGACCAGCCGTGTTAAAAGCAGGGACCAGATTGGGGTGAGGGAAGGGTGGTGGCAGGAAGAAGAGAAAATGACGGCCTATGAAAGCTCAAGTGAGGTGGGAACTACAGACTGAGAAACCTAAGACTAGAAGAATTTAGCAACTAATTTGAAAATTTAACTCAACAAATATACATGGAGCCTTAATGTTGCTTTAGACACTATAATATGCCTAAAGATGGATAACATCTACCATCATAGCACATGTAACTAGAGTTTTATTATCATTTTAAGTAAAGCTGTAAGAAAAACTCAACTAAAATGAACTGGTTTTATTTATTTTTTTAAATTGTTTTATTGCTTAAAGTATTACAAAGAGTATTATATATGTCTCCTTTTTTTTTCTCCCCTTAACCCTCCCCTAGCCTCCCATGCCCCCCAGTGTCTTGTTATGCTCATATGCATGCATATAAGTCCTTCGGTTGATCTCTTACCCCCCTTCCCACCCCCCAACCCTCCCCAGCCTTCCCGCTGTAGTTTGACAGTCTGTTCAATGTTGCTCTGTCTCTGTATCTATTTTTGCTCATCAGTTTATAATGGTCTTAATTAGCCATAAATGAGTGAGATCATGTGGTATTTTTCTTTCATTGACTGGCTTATTTCATTTAGCATAATGCTCTCCAGTTCCATCCATGCTGTAGCAAATGGTAAGAATTCCTTCTTTTTTACAGCAGCATAGTTTTCCATCATGTAGATGTACCACAGTTTTCTAATCCATTCATCTGCTGATGGGCACTTAGGCTGTTTCCAGATCTTAGCTATGGTGTGAACTGGTTTTAAAAGATTGCTCACACTAAATAAGTAAGCCCTGTTCATTTTTCAGTGTTCCATAAACCTGCTTGACAAGTAGGAACGTACCTCTGTGATTCAAGCAATGTACTCTACAAGTCCTTATACTAAATATTCTTTGCAAAGAATCAGAATTCTAAATATTCTTTGGCGTTGCCATGCTACCTCTCAGAAAGTGAGTCAAAGTGTTTAAAAACAGGAAATATTCCAGTACCTCCTCAGTCATTATGGTGTCAAATATGCTATGAAGCTATTAGCTGCATGTCAACTGTGACTAATGATTCACTGCTTTGTGTCACATACATGGGGCTGGAGCTGGGGCTGGGGCTGGAGGAGGCCCACTACACATCAAGAGAATGGGAAGTAGTCACAGAAAGACACTATCTTTGGTGTAACCTCAAGCTGCTTGTAGAACTATTGTACTTGCCAGGCACATGCTAATCTAATTAACCAATAAGTTTTGGGATTCATTGTCTCAAGCCTCAAAGCTAAAATCATTCCTTTAAGTCAGTGGTCGGCAAACTGCGGCTCGAGAGCCACATGCGGCTCTTTGGCCCCTTGAGTGTGGCCACGAAGTTTTAATCGCACTGTACATGCGCGCCCGCACGTGGTATTTTGTGGAAGAGCCACACTCAAGGGGCCGCAGTTTGCCGACCACTGCTTTAAGTGAACTGCTCAACCCTGTAACCCATAAAGGTCAGCTGCTTGAATTAGCAAGATACTGCCTTAAATATTCATATTCTAGAATCTATAACAACACCATAAGATGAATCAGAAACACAGTGTGAGAACTTAGCAACACAGTGTCAGCTCTCACCAAACACAGAATTGGAATAAGCTAATGTAAATTTTATAGACCACCCCATACCAAGCCAATTTCTTATTCAGCAGGATCCCACTGACACACAAAAAAAGTGTGTGATCATACCAAACCAGCAAAACAGAGGCAAACCACTCTTCCAGACTTAAAGGATACAATATGAAAATTCATGGCTCAAGAGGATGCACAGGTCCAGGTCTACCCATCACAAAAACAGTGTCCAGCCCAGCGGGTGTGGCTCAGTGATTGAGCATCAACCCATGCACCAAGAGATGACCCGTTCCATTCCAGGTTACAGGCTCAATCCCTGGTGAGGGGCGTGCAGGAGACAACCAACTGATGTTCTCACTCATTGAAGTTTCTATCTCTCTCTCTCTCCCTTCCCCTTCCTCTCTCTAAAAAAATCAATAAAACATTTTTTAAAAAACCAGTGTCCCGCCCGGCCAGTGTGGCAAGTGGTTAAGCCTATGAACTAGGAGGTCACGGTGTGATTCCCTATCAGGGCACATACCCAGGTTTCCAGTTCGATCCCCAGTGGGGGGGCATGCAGGAGACAGCCAGTCAATCACTCTCTCTCATCATTGATGTTTCTATCTCTCTCCCTCTCCCTTCTTCTGTAAAATCAGTAAAAATATATGTTTTTTTTTAAAAGTGTCCAATGTCCTCTTACAAAACACTGAAAAGAAAAATAAAGCAAATTGTAAATTAATTCATAAAGAGGCCCTTGTAAGGTCCTTACCCCCAAATTTAAACAGTTTTGCTTAAGTAGGATGGATAGTTAAGTAAACATCTTTTCTTTATGAATTGCAAGTGGGAGAACTTATATTGCATGCAGTGTACTCTCCAATTTTGAGATGGATGGAACTTATATTGCATTGCCTAAAGTCAATCTTTTCCTAATACTGCAACAAAGAGAACAACACTGCTTTCAAAAGTGAAATAATATCCTCATCAGATAACTCTGAGTCGCTGAGTGAGCCAGTCAGCAGCAGGGTAGATATGAAAGCCTTAGGACAAATTCCCAAAAGGATTATAAGCCTACATCAAGAAATCCCCCTACTAAAAAATTTCTGTTTACTATCCCATCTTTCAAAAGAATCCCATGGTGTTGGTACTCATTTGATTTCAATCTAATAAACCTCATAAAGAACTACTTCTGAGGCATTTTCAAATGAAAGGGCAAACATCAAATAGCTTTTCAGATTGTAACTGTTGAATGAAAATTCATTTCATTCTTAGTGAACTACCTTAGTGTAGAAAGAAATAAGAATGGCAGTTTTTTTTCCTCATCTGCATCAATAAAGATTTATTATTTTAAGTGCAAATCCCCAAACTAAGCCTTCGTGCTCAATCTCAATCTCTCTCTCTCTCTCTCTCTCTCTCTCTCTCTCTCTCTCTCTGTTTCTGTCTGTCTCAGAAATTTCCTGTACACAAAATAAAAGAAGACACTTTGCACATTTTAAATTTAACATATGTTTGCATAGTTGTCTTCAGGTTTCATTTTTATCAACTTCTCTACCACCTGTTTGGAGCCTAAGTTTTTTTCCCCAAACAGGGATAGAGATGAAAAGGAGACCTTTCCCCCAGTAAAGTGACTTCAAAAATTCAATGAGCACCATATTGCAGCCACCAACATAACGGATTCACATAAGTATCAAAAGTGAATGCTAAAGCCACTGGGCGAATGACTGACTGTTGGGGAACAAGCTATTCACATGGTCTCCAAGAACTGCCCCACAGGTTGTTTATTCGTTACCAAGGAGATTAGGTACCTTTACAAGGGAGAGGTCCAGTGAACACCAACTTCATCAAATAATTGAAATTAGCCTGCCTAACATAGACCCAGAGGCAGAAAAGCATCGAACAGACCGTCAAACCTCAGAGAGAAGGCAAGGGGCGGGTGGTAGGAGATCAACCAAAGGACTTGTATGCATGCGTATAAGAATGACCAATGGACACAGACACAGGGGGGTGAGGGCATGTGCTGAAGGGTGGGAGTGGCCGGGGAGGGGTCAATGGGGGAAAAAGGAGACATATGTAAACTTTAAACAATAAAGAATAAAAAAAATTTTAAAGACTAAAAATAAATAAATACAATTAGCCTGCCTAACCCCATATCATGTACCTCCGGAAGAGAAGCAGTGTATTCTTGCTAGCAATGTTTAACCAGAATGTAATCATCAGGAAACCAAGTCAGATGAACCCAGGGTGAAAGGCACGCGTCCAGACAACTGTCTCAGACTTTTCAAACATGTTAATGTCATGAAATACCAAATAAGAAAAGAAAAAAAAAAGGCAGGGAGATAAGACTGTTCATAAAGGAGATGAAAGAGACATGACAATCAATGGCTATATATAATCCTTGATTGAATCCTTGATCAAATCTACAAAACGGTGATAAAATATATTTTGTAGTTGGAAACATCTGAATATGGATTGTATATGAGATACTTTCAAATGGTCCATGAAAAAATATAAAATAGAAAGTGAGAAAGCAAAGATGAGAAAAATATAAGGAAAACTCCATTAAGTAGGAAATCCAGATCCCTACTATTAAAGAATCACATTTGCTATGCTTGTGTGACAGAAATATACTAAAAATGCACATATTTAAAGCACGAAAATTTTAACTAAAAAAATCTTAGGTATTAATTTGATTTCTCCAGTGATATTAGCTGAACAATTCTTTAATCTGCATTCATTCATTTATTCTGGCACCTGTCTTTGGATTCACCATTGGCTGCAATGAATTTTCAGTCTCATGGACTAATACATAGTCATCCTGTAAGTCCCTCTAACCCAGTGGTTCTCAACCTTCTGGCCCTTTAAATACAGTTCCTCATGTTGTGACCCAACCATAAAATTATTTTCGTTACTACTTCATAACTGTAATGGTGCTACTGTTATGAATCATAATGTAAATATCTGATATGCAGGATGGTCTTAGGCGACCCCTGTGAAAGGGTCATTCGGCCGCCAAAGGGGTCGCGACCCACAG
Source organism: Myotis lucifugus (assembly GCF_000147115.1). Classification (NCBI taxonomy): domain Eukaryota; kingdom Metazoa; phylum Chordata; class Mammalia; order Chiroptera; family Vespertilionidae; genus Myotis; species Myotis lucifugus. Next base: position 9,340,872 of record NW_005871078.1, read on the forward strand.
GTTGAGAACCGCTGCATCTAACCATAAAAGGACAACTTGGTCCAGTTGAAAGCAGGTGAGTGTCTGGGCATTTTTCAAAAACATTTCAGATTTCAGGAGTTTATGTAGCTTTTGCTGAAATTTAAAAGAATAATTTTTGCCCAGTGGGAGGCTAGGCTCTCTGCCCTCAAATAACCACACATTTCAAGGCCTGGATAGCTCATGTTTACCTTCAAAAGAACTTCTTGGACACCTTCTCTGGTTCTCACAATCAGGAACAGCCTGCCACTTATAATACCAATTCCTGCAAGTTATTTTGACATTTCCTTTTATTTTGAGCAGTGCCAGATTGTTCTGCTTCTTCCAACCTAAGAAGCAGCATAAGCATAAAGTTGCCATCATATGCACTGAATACACTGGAGGACTCTTGAGAGCAAAAGAGAGTGATGCTATAGTCTTAATTTACCTTTTATGTTGCACACCTCTAGTGTGATTAAAAATATAGATTTTTTTTTCTTAAACAAATGCACACATTCATATATACGAAACACTTTCCAAACAATTCAGAAAGTCCAGAGTCTTCCTGACTCCTCTAATCAATCCTAGGTTCGAAACCCAAATTCTTATAGAAGACTTCCTGGCTTCAAATCCCAGGTCCTCACTGATTCGCTGTGGATCCTTGGCAAATTACTCAACCTCTCTGGACTTTCCATTATATCTATAAAATGTTATAAGACCATTATACTAATAGTCTTAAACTCGTAGTGTTGTGAGGATTTAGTAAAAGTGCTTGGCATGTTGTAAATGCTTACAAATGTCAGCTGATGCTAGTTGCTGTCATGTACTTCCTTTGTTTTTTAAAGGTCTGCCACGGCTCTGGCTGATGTGGCTCAGTTGATTGAATGTCATCCCATGCACCGAAAGGTCACAGGTTTGATTCCTGTCAGGGCACAGGCCTGGGTTGCAGGTTCGATCCCCAGTATGGGGCATGCAAAAGGCAGCCAGTCATTTTTTCTCTCTCTTTGATAATTTTTTCTCTCTCTTTCCCTTCCCTTCTCTCTAAAATCAAGAAAAAACTCTTTTTACAATCTGCCATGACCCCTAATGACTACAGAATTAAGTCCAAGTAAATTGCCTATAATAGGATCCTGACATACTTTTCCAGTCTTTTTTTAACAATGCTCCCCCCCGACTCTGACACTCCTTGCAGTACTTGTCTCCTGTTGTTGCTCCCTGTACTTTCCTGCCTCAGTGCCTTTGCTTATATGGTTCCCTTTCCTTGGAACTGCCCTAATGTTACTCCTTCCTTTTGCCCTGCTACCTACTAAACTACCCCCAAATGACCCTTCAAGGCACAGGTTAAATTCAAGCTCTTCTATGGAGCTGAGCAGGCTGGAAACAATCACTCCTTCCTTTATGCTACCATAGCACTGCCTGTAGTAAGTGCATATTTTATCCTGTTTTAAAGAAATGTGCTTCCATATCTTTCTCTCTCATTAGACAAAAGCCCCTGTGTTCTGCTTATCTTTTCATGCTCCATAGCCTTTGGCCCAGATCCTTGTACACAGAAACTCCACGATAAACATTTGGTGAAACAAATGGTTAATCTGCAGGAAATAATTAAATAGATAATATCTGAAATTGAATGTCATTTCCTCTCACATAAAATTTAACTAGCTTCTACTTTAATTAAATCTAGTCCCTGGATGTTGATATCGGGGGCCAGGGAGCATGGCATAGTATAGATGTTTCCTGAGTGGAAAAGCTCAGTTTTGTACAACAGACAAAGCTAATTAACAAAAGAGCGGCCACATCTTTCTACTTGTCTGAACTCAGAAATTGATATTCTAGCCTCTTTTTTATTTAAAAGGATTTAAAAAAAAAAAGCCTTCACATTTCCAAATCTTCCAGATAATGTTTAGATTCATTCACTTGTTTAAATACATTTACAGAATATTAACATGCTAGAGCAGCAGTTCTCAACCTGTGGGTTGCGACCCTTTTGGTGGTAGAAAGACCCTTATACAGGGGTCGCCTAAGACCATCCTGCATATCAGATATTTACATTAAGATTCATAACAGTAGCAACATTACAGTTATGAAGTAGCAAAAAAAATAATTTTATGGTTGGGTCACAACATGAGGAACTATATTTAAAGGGCCAGAAGGTTGAGAACCACTGTGCTAGAGGCTGTGCACAAAGATGAGAATAATAGAGCCCTGCCCTGAACAGCTCATACCTGTGGGCGAGATGGGCATCTCACCAGAGACAGCACAGAAGCTATAATCTGAACTAGAGCTGAGAATGAGGGAACAGCCGGTGGGAAGGCCAGAAGTCTTAAAAGGCATGCTTGGGAAACAGTGGAAAGCCCAGTTCCGCTTGAGCAGCGGGTGAACTTCAGTGCAATGGTAAGAGACAGAAGTCTCAAGTGTAGGGATGGAACCGGGTCACTATGGTGTTTTGATTGTATCTTATGGGATGAGTGCAGTTTTTGAAGCAAGAGATGAAGATGACCAAATCCGTGTTCTAGACTGAAGTTTCTAATAACAGCAGTGTAGGAGTGGGACTAAAGTGGAGAGAAGCTGGTGGCAGAAATACCAGAGAAAAAACTTCAAACCAGGCTCCATGACAAGATGGAAGAAAGAGTCAAATACTTGTTCTAGCCCTTAAGTAGTTTTCTCAATATGGTTGGTGGTACTCCTGTTCCTATCTCAGGCCCAGCTACGATACACTTCATGCTACACCAGCTCTAAGGCACTACTGTTTCTGACAATTAGTAACCATTGACTTGAGAAGCGGACAGAAAATTATCTAAGCTGAAAAGAGGCACCAGACTCCTAAAGTGCCCTGAAGTGGACGATAAGGCATCACAAGCAGGTTTCTCCTTGCTCTTTCATTCGTTCATTCACTCACTCATTCATTCATTTAGTGTTCATTCACTTGCTGAGGTCCACTATGTGCTGGCCATTATCACCCTTCATGCCAAGGACATGGCGATACACAAGACATTGTTCCTACTCTATGGTCAAAGCCTGGCAGAGTGTTAACTGTCATCTGTTCCACAACAGGATTTAATAACTGGGCAAGTTGTCCTTGACAGTCTTCACTTTACATGAGGCTGTTTAAAATTGTGTCTGGATATCGGTCACGATACCAACTTGTAACTCATTTTTACCTTAAATGATTAGTTTGCTACATGAACTGTGGAGCTGGCACCAGACAGTTAGGGGGCTCCTGCCACAATAATTGGGATTATTTCATATTATACAGTAGACATTTGTGAATACGCCCACTCAAGAATCTATTCATAACCTCGAAATCAATGCTGGTGGTGCTTTCGTGGTCATCCATGGACATACACAGGCAGCAAAGCATTTGAGGTGCCCGTGAGCACAGTCCCAGCTGAGGGGATGCTCTACCTTCTTGTTGCAGCTCAGCTTTCATACTATAAACGAGTGACCTTGTTGTTCCACTTTTTGTCGTTTTTGTTGGTGATTTCGAAGTTTAAAGTGGCCCCAAGCATACGGCTGAAGTGCTGTCTAGTGTTCCTAAGTGCAAGAAAGCTGTGATGTGCCTTGCGGAGAAAATGCATGTGTTAGATAAGCCTTGCTGAGGCATGAATTACAGTATCATGAGTTCAATGTTAGTGAACCAATAATATTAAGTAAGGTGCCTTTAAACAGAAACAAGGTTATATATTGATCAGTTGAGAAAATGTCATGGCAGAGGCTCACGGGAACCTAAGCCTGGTACATCCCCTACAAGCAATGACTCAGTATAGAAATGGTAGCAAGCGTCGCCTGTTTTATATCGGGTATTGGGTAAAGAGCGCAAAGACCCAGCCATAACACACTGCCTTTTTTCAGCTTCGCCGGAAACAGAAGTCACTTTCTGGATCCTGCAACACTCCAGTAGAATTAGTATTTTTCTGTCCCTCTAGAATCACTCACACAGTTTCACAGAGAAGTGCTTGCTGCTCTGCTGGTTAACTAGGGGAAGAAAGAGAAGAAGTCAACAGGCCAGGGGGTGCTGTGGGTCAATGTAAATCTGTTGCTGTTTTCTCCTGGGAGAGGTCTTATACTTGAAGTTCTGCTACTTTTTTTTCTTTTTAAATATTTTTATTGATTTTTAGCGAGAAGGGAAGAGAGAGGGAGAGAAAGAGAAACATCACTGATGAGAGAGAATCATTGATTGGCTGCCTCCTGCCCGCCCCCTACGGAGGATCGAGGCCCCAACCTGGGCATGTGCCCTGACTTGGAATCAAACCAACAACCTTTCGGTGCCTGGGATGCTGCCCAACCAACTGAGCCACACTGGCCAGGGCAGTTCTGCTACTTCTTGGGGGCCACTTATTTCCTGCTCGATATTCGGTTTTTATCTCCCCCAACAACAACCCAAGCTGGGTGCAGGCCTCTGAAAGGTGTGTTCTGTGCCAAACCTCAGGCAAGACCAATTTAGAAGGTGACGCCAAAAAGTCAACTTTTCTCAGCAAATAATCCATTCTTTAATTTCTAAAGATGTCTAAGCAAGACCATTTAATCCCACCAATCACCCAAGGCTTCTGAGAATGCCTCCGGAAACATGCTGCCCTGTGGAAAAGCTAACCTCCTCAAGCAGGAAACACCTTCGACGGCGGTGTATTGGAAGCCGGCTTCCTGCTCCAGGAATCCCACGCGCTAGAACCAGAAGCATTCACGGAGCGTTCCATCTGTCTTCTCGACTCCCTCCCAAAGCTGAGACTGTGTATTTGCTGCACGAAGCAGTCGTCCAATTACTACTGAAAAGCTTCCAAGCACGATGAGAGGCCAAGGCAAGGGGCAGGAACAGCTCATCAAAGGCAAGGAAAGCTGGATCCAAAATAAATCCAGTACAAAATGCCCAGAATAGCCCAGAAAGACAGCTGATGACCTTTTCTTCTAAAATCTCTTAATATCACAGTGTCAAATGGCCTATGTAACTAAAGCCAAGCACATAATTACTACCATGAGGGTAAAGGAATAAAGTAAAAACGAACATACAAATAAGAAAAGCTGATCGTACGATGACAACTTGGGTTTTGAAATACAAATTGAAACACAGAAGACAAATACAATTATTGGACGATGCTTAGGAGTCAGCCATTGGCGAGGGAAGACCTCTCAGTTCAAGGTAATAGTCACAGGAAACTGTCAAGGCTATTTCAAGCTCTGAAAGCTACCACATTTTCTAAAGAGATAGCATATATTATTTTTTTTCCCTAAAGACTAAATGAATCCTGCTACAATGGCTTAAACCACCACACCCTTAATTGAAGTCTCCTCTTGGTTGAACCAGCTCTGGGCTTTGAGGAGAGGACAGCATTATGGTATGCAAGGAACACATCCTGGGAACCCCTGATTCAAGCCTCGAGCTGCTGCTAAATGAAGATTTAAGTATACTGAAATCCCTTCTTCCACTTCTTCATCCCTGAAGCAATGGAGAGCCTTGGCTAATTGACATCCTGGTTTCCCAAGAATACCATAATATTAAACCACAGATCCACCGAGAGTCAAAATTCCCTTGAACCTTCTCCCTCCTTCTTAAAAAACTGCTGAGACTACATAACTAAGTGCCATCAGAGATGCTAAGGCCTCCTAATTAAATGTATAAATGCATTTGGAAAGAAAAACACACCACTGATTCAATTATAGAGTTACTGTGTGCTCACACCCACATACAAACACCTCCCCACACATTTTGCTAAACGTGTAAACATTCCCTTTCTGTCTGCAGCTATATGCTTGCATGTCTGTATTAAGAAGAAAAGAAAAAAATCAAAGCCACTGACTGCCAATTTCCAAAGAGGTGAGGAGAAAACAAAGCAACCAAGAATAAAGACTGCTAGCTTCACCCTGGATGGTGTGGCTTCGTTGGCTGGAGCGTCGTCCTGTACACCAAAAGATGGTGGGTTTCATTCCCAGTCAGGACAACATACCCAGGTTTCAGGTTCCAATCTCAGGTTGGGGTTCATGAGGAAAGCAGCCGATTATGTTTCTCTTTCACATGGATATCTGTCTGTCTCTCTCTCTCTAATACCAATTCTTTTTAAAGTTGAAGCAAATAAAAATTTTTTAAAAAGAAAAGACTTCTAGCTTCAGCAGCCCTCAAACTCCATCCACACCCTCACGCACAAAAGAAATGTATGCTTGAGGGAATGGCTCTAAAAGCAAAACTACATCTCCATTCGATAGTAAAGATGATCTTAGATATTTGGTTGGAGAGGGAGAGATTTCTAAAGGAGAAAAAAATGGAAGGGAAAATCTTGTGTAAGTTTCATGATGAAAAGAAATTCATTTATTCATTGTCTCAAGTTATAATGAACCAAGGATACCACCTACGTGACACACACGTCCAAGTAAGGTTGTGACCCCCAAGTTCTTTTCAGAATTTTTAGTATGAATTGCCTAGAATAAAGACTATTTGAGCCCTGGCTGGTGTGGCTCAGTTGGTTGAGTGTCATCCCATTCCGGTCAGGGCACATGCCTGGGTTTCTGGCTGGATCCCCAGTAGGGGGCCTGCAGAAAGCAGCCAATAGATGCTTCTCTCTTCCTAACTAGCATGCTTAGAACATCCCGTTGAAACAGACAAATCACCTGGCCAGCTAAAATCAACCTGTCTGCTTTCACAGGTGTCTACTTCAGCATCACTCCACAGAGACGCAGAATCTAAATGACTGAGTGGTCCCTGAACACACAAAACACAATCATCATCGAAATCTATGCACAAAAATATTCAATGGAGCACTATTTGTAATACATCCAAATTGGAAAACTACCTAAATATCCACCAATTGTAAAAGAGATGGATAATTGAGTAGCATAATAGCAAGGAAAATGAAAAATGTAATATCATAGATGAATTCCACAACCATAATAAGGAAATTAAGCCAGACACAAAGGAAGACATACTGTATGATGCTATTTACATAAACTTTAAAAACAGGCAAACTAATCAATGAATGGCATTAGAAATCAGAAAGTAGATTATTCCTGGGAGCATTAGGAAAGAGGGGCTGGCGTGCTGTTACCCAGGTGTGTCCACTGTGTCATAATTATCCCAGCAAGCCATCCACTTCTGATCTGTGCTCTTTCCTCTACGTAAAAGATACGTTGATAAAAAGCTGATTGAAAAAGAACCTGGGGAACATCTGGTCTGCTCTCCTTGGTTGGCATGAAAGTAATTGTTTCCCCAGCGGTTAAATGTCTCAAGGACACAGGAAATCCAAGGAAAGGCTGGGACTGAACATTAGGTCTCTTAACTCCCCATCCAGGTGCCAAAACTACCTCTCGAAGGTGGGAGGATGTTTCTCCAACTCCAGTCCTTGTTGTGACTACAGCCACAGTTTAGAAGGATTAGGGTCACATTCGTATTAAGAATACAACCCAGACATTTCCAATCTCCTACCGACAGATGCGACATAAAAAGCTTTAAACACTATTTAGGATGTGGCGAATCAGAAAGTCAGACAGTGCTATGCTCACACCCCAGGTTCTGCCACTTACAAGCTGTGTGACCATCTGCATGCTCCTTACTACTCTCTGAATCTCAATATCTTCATCTAGATCACTAAAATATTAACTCCTACTCTGCAAGGTTGGCAGGAGGATGATCTAAGGCAATAGTGTCAGAGCAGTACCTGGTATGTGGCAAGCACTCAGAAAAAGTAGTCATTGAATGAAAATTGAACTGAATTAGTCAAGGGCTTGTCACTTAGTACAACCTCAATAAATAATTGTCGCTATTATTACTGAGCAAGAGAAACAGGGAGGAAAGGAGTAAGTAAGCTTATATGAAAACACTTCGTTTTTCTAAGCCTATAGGGTCCTTAATGGGTTGACCGATTCTCACTGACTTTGATGGGGCACTGAAATGGTCTGAGATAAAGAACAGTAAAGGATTTGAAGAGGAGGCGGTGCTTTTTATGTGCTACCAGGTCTGTGTTTTCCTTCTCAGTAACAAAAAATGATTTGCTCAGTGACAGTCACAACAAGCCTAAATTCACAGCCATCTATGTAAGTCATATTATTTTTAGAATTAAAAAATTTTAAACGGGGTGGGTCACAAATTATCATAGGCATAATGAGTAGACTGACATAGTCAAGTAACTTTACTAGTGGGGAAAAATTTACACAGTGAGTATCCAGAAAGGTAATTGCAGGCTTTAAAGATGTGAGAAACAAACAATGGTGATGAGTGAGTTTACTTACATTAAAAAGGAAGGTTTAGCACCGATTTCTCCTTCAGCTCTTCAAATCTTGCTTGTACTTATTAGCAGACTGGTCCATAAAGTTCTTTAATACTGAAAAGATACGGAAAAGATAAAGTAACACTAATTTCCAATTATAGCAGACCAGAAAAAAAAATCCATTAATGGGTAAGTTGTTGTATAAGCAAAGAAGATAACACACGTGTTAAGAAAATGTTAAGGACCAAGAGATTTAACTGATAATCCTTCCCTTTATCTTTCCACCTTTCCTCCTCCGTGTCCCCTCCTCTTCCTTCCTTCCTTCTCCCCATCCAGCACCGCCTCCCTCTCTTCTTCCTTATTTCCTGTTACTGGACAACCTCAAATACTCCTCGAAGCCTGAGTTTCTGCTACCACCAGCATTAAATGTTATAGTCCAAAGTGCCTGACACATGTTAGGTCCTCTATGAGTGTTTGTTGGGTAAATAAAAAAACCACAGTTTCCCAATATCTCTTTACGATTTAAAAAATGAAGAGATTTATTATTTTCTTGTCCAACAAGAATAATATGTAGACAATATTGTAGAAACATATACACTGTTTTTTAGACTTGTTTTTCTGATTGATTCCCTTTTAAATAATATATACTTAGAAAAAAAATTCCCATTAGTATTCCTATGGACATGTAGATTCACACCATTATAGTTATAAAATATAGTAAAGGTAATAAAGGAATGTTTAGGAGATGGGAGTTCCTTTTGAGGTGCTCACTCTTCAGACACCCCAGGATTCCCTCCATCTACATGAGAAAGCAAAGTAGCTCCAAGTTAAACATGACCTCACATGTGATCTCAAATGTATATATAGTCGGGGCCAGGCCCAGACAAAACTGTGAGGTAGGAGTGGAGCAGCTTCCTTCTTCTATCTGTGCCTTTGAGGAGTCAGTGACTCCAGATGTTTCATTAAGTAGGAAAAATAGGATCGGCTCCAAAGTTCAAACAACTTGATAGATATCCTTCCTGAGGACATTTTCATTAAGAGAGAGAGAGAGAGAGAGAGAGAGAGAGCGAGCACTTCAGAAGGCAGGTGCTTGACACCGAAATAAAATGCATTACTGACTATGGAATTTCAAGCACAAATGGGGGATACAGATTGTCTTGAAGAAATTTCTCGACTCAGGTTCACATCTGTCCATTTGGCCTCCCCTAAAGCTGGCTTCATGTATGACCAATATACAGGGGTGGGCAAATGTAGGTTTACAGTTGTTATACAAATAAATAATACAAGAAATCTAATCTAATAAAAGAGAAACATGCAAATTGACTGCACCTCCACTATGCACAAGCCACGCCCACCAGCCAATCAGAGCAACTACATGCAAATTAACCCAAATAAGATGGCGGCCAGCAGCCACGGAGCTGGAGCAAGCAGGAGGCTTGGTTGCCCCCGTGATGGAGGAAGCCAAGCTTCCCGCCTGCCCTGGCTGGCTGTGGCCTCTGCTCAAGGCAACAAAGTTTCAATTATAGAAGATAAATAATTCCCAGATACCTGCTTCCAGCCAGCATCCACTGGGAGCTTGGGTGGGTGGGGGCCGTGGCCAGCCTGCAAACAGGCATCAGCCCCTCACCCAGGATGGCCACATCCTCATGGGGTGAGGGTCCCCGCTGGGGGGCTTGGCCAGCCTGCAAACAGCCATCAGCCCCTCACCCAGGCTGGGCAGGCACCCCAGCAGGGACCTCCACCCTGAAGGGACTGTGGCCAGCCTGCAAATAGCCATCAGCCCCTCACCCAGGCTGGCCACACCTTCATGGGATGAGGGTCCCTGCTGGGGGGCTTGGCCAGCCTACAAACAGCCATCAGCCACTCACCCAGGATGGCCACACCCTCATGGGGTGAGGGTCCCCGCTGGGAGGCTTGGCCAGCCTGCAAACAGCCATCAACCCCTCACCCAGACTGGCCAGGCACCCCAGCGGGGACCCCCACCCTGAAGGGGCTGTGGCCAGTCTGCAAACAGCCATCAGCCACTCACCCAGGCTGGCCAGGCATCCCAGCAGGACCCCTCTCCCTGAAGGGGGTGTGGCCAGCCTGAAAATGGCCCTCAGCCCCTCACCCAGGCTGGCCAGGCACCCCAGCGGGACCCCCACCCTGATCCAGGACACCCTTCAGGGTAAACCAGCCGGCCCCCACCCATGCATCAGGCCTCTAACCTATATAATAAAAGGGTAATATGCAAATTGACCCTAACAGCAGAAGGACTGGGAATGACTGGTCACTATGACACACACTGACCACCAGGGGGCAGACACTCAATGCAAGAGCTGCCCCCTGGTGGTCAGTGCACTCCCACAGGAGGAGCTCTGCTCAGCCACAAGCCAGGCTGATGGCTGCCAGTACAGCGGTGGTGGTGGGAGCCTCTCCCGCCTCCTCAGCAGCACTAAGGATGTCCGACTGCAGCTTAGGCCTGCTCCCTGCTGGCAAGTGGACATCCCCCAAGGCCTGCCGGGCTGCCAGAGGGATGTCTGACTGCCAGCTTAGGCCCAATCCCCCAGGGAGCGGGCCTAAGCCAGCAGGTGGTCATCCCCTGAGGGGTCCCAGACTTCGAGAGGGCACAGGCCGGGCTGAGGGACCCCTCCCTGAGTGCACAAATTTTTGTGCACTGGGCCTCTAGTAATAAATAATACAAGAGCTGTTTCACATACTCACAATCTAGGTAAATTTTAAGCACTTAATGATGCATACATAGCAAGCCCGACTCTAAGATTAGTGTGTGCTCCAAAAGCAGTTATATTAATCAGCAGTTTTCAAAGTGCATGTCTAGGAACTCTCTCCCATGGGTGCTTCTGAGAATGGAGGCAGGAGAGTGAGTGGATGTGTAGTAGTGGGCTGAGCACATTATTATTTCTCTTATAATTTGATCCAAAACTTACTCGGAGAAGAGGTTCCTTGAGCTGCTTATAAAAGGGTTGAAACTAAATGATGATTAAAGCTAGTGCAGAAAAATCCCAGTGAGTTCATAGCACAACACAGCTGATCGAGCACAGTAATCACACCAAAATCCAACCACCCTCCCTAACAGAGTCTTTTTGGAAAAATGTGAATTCTAAGTTGGGTCCCAGAACACAGGTCATCCTGGGTCCAAGCAGGCAGGAGCCAGGCCTTCTCTTCCTTCTTACCCAGTGCCTTTGTCTTCTGCCCTGGAACAAACACTTATACTTCCATGAGGACTAAACCAACAGTAAGGGGGTGAGAAGAGGGTGGAGAGGGCCTGTGGATATTCCAGAGTGGGGGAGATGGGGGCTCCAGCAGGGAGTAAGACACAGTGGGTTTCTGTGAGTCAATCACTACCCCAGACCCTGCCCCAAACCTCACCAGCCTCCTTGCTAGAAATTACATGTGCAAAGCTTACAAACTTCACATATGTCCAGGCCTTTTAGGAATGAGGAAGAGAAAGTCAGTGGAACCGTTTAAAGAGAAGAAAAAGGTATACCTATGTTCTGTAAGACCAAATTTAAAAACATATAAAATTAGAAAACAATTTTTTAAAAGAAAATTCTAAGAAAGCATTGCCTGAACTTGCCCCAGAAGAATTCTCTGAATTAAGAGGCACTGAGTATATTCATCCCTCCCTCCACACAGAGCTTCGATTATTCGATTCAACCAGGACTGAATACATAAAAACATTTATAAACATAAACCACTGGATTTTTTGAGTTTCCATCATGAACCTTGTGTAAGTCTGTCAAAGATTCCCTTTGTTATACAGTTTTGACCAAATGCAAGAGACTTTAGTCATTTCCTCAGAAACAGACGTGAGCTATAAATATGAACAAACCAACACAGCCAGTCACTCACAAAAAGGCTCACTGAAAAGTTTAATTTAAAAACAAGAGCACATTATTAAACTAAAAAAATAAGCCATAAAAAAATCCAAACCCATGCAAACAACATTCTTAGCAGAAAAACTCAGTGTAATGACAAAGATAATTACAAATAGCTTTTTATTTGACTCCTAAACTTTTCCTATACAGAATTTTCAAAAACAAAAATAAAAAAAGTCTGTATTTGTGTTCACTTAATAAAGCAAACCATTGACATCCTGCCCAAATCTCAGAACATACATTCCAAGAAAATCCTCCAAACCATTAAATAAATGGCTTATGTATATCCCTTTGTGATAGAAAACACTACTACTGCTTATTTTCAAAATCCCTTTGATATTCTAATCTAACGCATGACCTTTATAACTGAGAGTAACATGTTAAGACATAATAATTAGGAAGTGAAGTTACTATTTATTATAATATCATATTTCTTAATTTAAAACTAAACCAAAATCCAAAGTCTCTATTCAGGTATGACATAAGCATCTAAAGCAGGCGTCTGAACCCAGGGCAAATATGGCCTGCCACCTATTTTTGTAAATAAAGTTTTATTGAAACATAGCCATGCCCATTTACTTACATATTGTCTATAGCTGCTTTTTAAAAATTATCATTATTACTAGTGGCCTGGTGCACGAAATTCGTGCACATTAAAAGGGGATTAATTAGGGGAAATATTTTAATATTGCTATTTGCCCTTTCTCTATAATAGCAGTATCAGAGATTAAAGAAAATTAGTAAAATGTATATGAAAATCTCCCTCCTGTCAGAGTCTGGGGTGTGCCGCGAGACCCAGAGTCAAGACCCTGCCCACCCGCATGCGCTTCGAAATCGCCCAAAACCCAGACCTGGCCAGCCCCACCCGTCAAGCCCCGCAGGGCAGGGGGCACCGGCCTCAGGTCCCCCGTCAAGCCCCGCCAGGCAGGGGGGCACAGCCTCAGGTCCCCCGGCCCAGGCACCGGGGCAGGGGACGCGGCCTCTGGTGCCCTGGCACCTGGGCAGGGGGTGCAGCCTCAGGTCCTCTGGGCCCAGCCTCAGGTCCCCCGGCCCCAGTGCTGGGGCAGGGGGCACAAGGGCACAAGGGCGTGATGACCATTTGCATATTAGCTTTTTATTATATAGGATTATTATTATTACTAGAGGCCCAATGCATGAAGATTCGTGCAAGAAGAGGCCTTCCTTCCCCGGGCTGCTGGCACCACCTTTGCATGCTGCCCAGAGGCCTGGAGTGGTCGGGGCAGGGTGGAATGCCTGCATCATAGCCATGGCAATGACGCAAGCATCCCAGCCCGGCCGCCACCATCTTTGTCGCGTCAATTTGCATATTCTCTCCTTATTGGCTGTGGGTGCCGCCATCTTTGTTGCAAAGTGATGGTCAATTTGCATATTCTGTCTTTATTAGATAGAATTTTTTTCTTTTAGAGAGAGAAACTTTAATTGATTGGCTCCAACAGAGGATTGAACCTGCAAACTGGGCATGTGCCCTGACTAGGAACTGAATCCACAGGCTTTTGGTGTACAGGAAGATGCTCCAACCAACTGAGCCAACTGGCTAGGGCTAGAGCTACTTTTGCAATGATTGAGTGAAGTAGTTACACCAGAGCCTGTAAGACTCTTAAAGTATAAAATATTTATTAACTGATTTGACCCTCTAAGAAAAAGCTTGCTGACTTCTGATCTAGGAAACAGCTACCTCAGTGCACTAAATCTTGAAATGAGAAACACAAATCCTGGTTTAATCATCTTGCTGGATACTACCTAAGTCATTTAACCTTAGCTACTTTAATGTTCTCATTCACAATACAATAACAGACAATATTTATTGGGAATTTATGTATCAGGCACTATTCTAAGGGCGTTACTTTTAGTAAATTAACAATAAATTCACTCATTTAATTCTGACTAAAACCCTGTGAGGAGAGTAAATGATTATCCCCATCTTACAGATGAGGAAACTGAGGCAGAAGGGTTAAATAACTAGCCCAAAGCCACATTACTGTTAAATAGAAAAGTCAGGGTCAGAACCCAGGCAATCCAGGTTCAGAGCTGGTATTATACATCTCTCTGCTAGATTGATGATCATTTTAATTTTATGAAAGTTACAGATAATAAAAGGAAATCTTAAAAGGTCTACTAGTGAGCAATGTTAGTTAAAGACAGTAAAGTACACCTCTGCACAGTTTAGGATAAGATACCTAAAATAAGACTATAAATGGACTTCCACAGACTTTTAAGACCCTTCTGATTTCTAAGATTAGGGCTAACCTTGGGATACTGGGAATATAAAAGCCCACAATATCCTTTTTTTGTTTTTTTACCACAAGTAATAAAAAAAAAAATCAAACTAACTGACCAATGTCTGTCTTCCTCTTGGTGAGTGAGGCCTCTCCAGGCAGTTCAGCCCTTCAGAAAGCCTTTGGGACACAAGCTTACTGGAGGGACCTTAAATCTCCCACATTAGTTCCCATCTAGTCTTATCCTCTGCCTAGCTTCCATCTGGGAAAAGGCTGAGCAAACAGAAGTTATGGAAAAATTTTAATAGTTTGGCAAGAAGAGCTCTATCCAGATAGTAACTGTCACATGAAGATGTCCCCGTGCTGAACTAACCCCACTTCCCGATGTGCCCCAGGATGTTTGCAGCAAATGCGTCACCTACATGTGAACCCGTGCTCTTTTGTACTAAAAGATAGGTTTATATGATCCAAATAAAATAAGGGGAGCCCTAACCAGTCTGGCTCAGTGGATAGAGTGTCGGCCTGCGGACTGAAAGGTCCCAGGTTCAACCTTGGTTGTGGGCACATCCCCAGTGGGGGTGTGCAGGAGGTGGCTGATTGATGTTTCTCTCTCATCGATGTTTCTAACTCTCTATCCCTCTCCCTTCCTCTCTGTAAAAAATCAATAAAATATATTTTTAAAAAATAAGGGGAAAATATACTGCTAGATTAGTCATCTCCAATTTCACATTTAGATAGAGGTGGTCTTAACCATCTTTTTTAGCCAGTCTTTAACTGGCTTTCAGTGTCTGCAGAGTAAAGTCAAATCCTTGAGTTTGACATTTCAGCTTACCCCTTACCTACTTTTCCAGTCTTACCTCCTTCTGTTTTTGGTCTTTCATGTAACCGGGATGGCCTGTTTTTTTTCTTCTGAGAACATACATATTCTGTACTCCCCTATTTTCTCTTTCACTACCAACATCACATCCAGTGAAGCAGTCACATCTCTGTGCTAAATATTGTGGGATACAATCTGCATTTCCTGGGAGGACTGGATTCTCACCATCCAGTAGAGAAAAAGGTACACAAAGGACTACATGTTCAAGGTTCAAAGTGCTGTAGGACTCTGATTAGGGGATCCAAAAAGACTTTAGAGAGAAGCCATCAATGAGTTGGACCTTAAAGGAAGGAGAAACAGAGTGTACTGGAGTTTATAAAGTTAGAGGGTAACCAGATAGGATAAAAATTTATTATCAGAAACTTCAAAACCCAACAGGGTCCAAAATCCTGGCTCCCTTTGACTAGAAATAGAGATTGTCGGAGTTACAATCAAATAAAGCAGGTTGATGCTAACCATGCTGAAAACCAGATTTGTAGCCAGTGTCATGTGTTGGTCAAATAACAAAGCCTTTTAATTCCGTCCCTACATAGTCTTCCCCTTCTCTCATTGCCAACAGCATTGAATATTTCAACCCATTCATTCATGTGGGCATTTAATCACATGTGGACTTTCACTGTTTAAATATTCTAGAAGGTTGTTTTCCCTCCTCAATAAGACTTTGTTATCAAAGAATAGGTTCTTTCAAAGACCCTTGGCATTGTTGAATTTTAGGTTCAAGGTCCCTGACAAGTAATGCTAGTTTAGCTGAGAAGCAAATTTAAATTATGAGGTCGGGCTGTTTGGCTAGTAACACAATGCCCAGCCAACCATAAACATCTGTATTCCAACATGGCTTTGCTTTCTGCCTATCCATTAACTCATGTGAACTGATCTAAAACGTCTTTCTTTGTGCAATGGTCAGGAAAAAAGCTAACAACTAGGGTTAGTGATGGAAGGAAAGATCAAGTTAAAGCAGCGCAAGAAAGTGGTGGCTCATAGCCAAAATATAGACATTGAAGTGTTTAATAAATTACACATTACAGTATATCTGCAAATCTGAGGATGAACAAAGAGCTTGAACTTTATCCCTTATGTTTTAAAAAGGGTCAGTGTATAGTTTTTTGTGTGTTCCCACAATACCAAGCACTGTGTTATAAATACTAGCGAAATGAATAATGTGATGATCTCTGATGTCCCATAGTCCTTAGTGAACCTATTTGTCATGCCACAATCCAATTGATTATAGTCAAATTTCCCTCAAGACTCCGGAATTGTAGCATTTGCAATGTCTACTGACATATTACATCAAATAAGGCCCACATATTTTTAAGTTAGCATATTGCTTCACAATCATATTTGCAGTGTTTAGTAATGGTTGCCTTTGTCTTTAATGCATAGCTTTCTTTGCCAATACCGGCAAATTATTTTTTTATTTCCCTCCAAAAAAATTATAATTCAAAGATGCTAAGCAATTTTGGAATTCAAAAGTTACGATTTGAAAGTTTTGACTGAATTGAATGGAATTATTAAAGCCTGCCATAAAGTTACATATACTAGTAAAAATAAACATATGCCTGGCTACATGTGGTGTGGGACAGTATTCTGGGGCTGGGTGTGAGGGAATCCACATGGCTCAGCTTCCTAGCACACCAATTTGTCTTTGTGGCAAACATTAAACTTTATTTTTTATGACAAATATCATGACCTATAGTGAAAGTATTATATCACAATGTATAAAAATGTTTATATGGAAAATATTATGGACTATAATATAAAATTTTCCTAACAATATGTTTATACAATGGGTTTCAATCACATTTTGGGCAAGAACTTTAGAATAGATGTTCCCATTAGTTGCACAGATCTTGAAGCATAAGGGTAGTTTGGTAGAAATCAGAGGCTGCTGACCACATAGTCAGTCATTTCCTCAGAGAGAAAATTTCTACAAATGTTCTGAAATATGTCCTATCCCTTTGAAAGCGGAGGAGAAACAAGTGCCCTGCCTTTAAAATTCTAGCTGTGATAGCCAAGAAATTCTACAGGTTCAAGTCCTTCCACCTTTATCATTAACTAACATGTTATTACAAATATCTTTCAAAAAATATGAAGACAAGCCACTTCAACCCCACTAGCATCCCGAAAGAGCATTCTGAACTAATGTGGAATTTATAACAGTGATTGTTTTAATAAAACAGTGACTTCTTCCCACTGGTACATAACACTATCAATACACTGGTACATAACACTATCAATACACTGGTACATAACACTATCAATACACTGGTACATAACACTATCAATACACTGGTACATAACACTATCAATACACTGGTATAGAACACTATCAATACACTGGTACATAACACTATCAATACACTGGTACATAACACTATCAATACACTGGTACATAACACTATCAATACACTGGTACATAACACTATCAATACACTGGTATAGAACACTATCAATACACTGGTATAGAACACTATCAATACACTGGTACATAACACTATCAATACACTGGTATAGAACACTATCACGCCAGAACTGCGAGAACCAACAGACCTCAGTGAGGTCGTCTGGCTGTGAGAGGGGTTGGCCCATTATGAACGCGATCATCGCTGACCCAGCAGGAACAGTAAGGACTCTTCCCCTTAAATTTCCCCACATGAAATAGATGTATTTTCATTGTTAGACTAGGACCATGGTTTCTGCAACATGTGTGTTTTAAAAAGAGGTTTTCCTGCCTAAAATAGGTCTTACCCAGCGACCGTCTATTAGAAATCCTGTCAACCAACATAAGACCCTGAAGTTTTATAGACACATTTAAACAAGAATAGGATAGAAATACTGCAGGTAAAATATCTGACTATTTGATTTTCAGCTTCCATATTCAGAAAGACACACTGACCTATAAATTCTCTAAATCTCAAGAGAGAATTCACTGCAATTCACTACCAGACTGAAACTATGTTAGGATTTTTTATTTCATTTGGTATTGAAATGGTAACTCAGGGCTGCTTAATATATGTTTCTGGTTACCATTGTGAATGAAAATTTCCCCATGATTTTATTTATATACTAGGGGCCCAGGGCGCAAAATCGCGTGAGACCCAGACCCGGCGCGCTGCGGGATGCAGCGTAAAGTGCACCCATCAATGCACCTCCTGGTGACCAGTCTTTGGTCGTTACGGCATTACAACCACTGAGTTTTTATTATATAGATTTTCTCTTTTGAGACTGGAAGGGAGAGAGGGACAGGGAGAGAGAACCCACAAGTCCCAGAACGTATATCATTTCTTCCATGAGTATTTCAGTATATCTCTCTAAAACAGTGGTTCTCAACCTTCTGGCCCTTTAAATACAGTTCCTCATGTGACCCAACCATAAAATTATTTTCGTTGCTACTTCATAACTGTAATGTTGCTACTGTTATGAATCGTAATGTAAATATCTGATATGCAGGATGGTCTTAGGCGACCCCTGTGAAAGGGTCGTTCGACCACCAAAGGGGTCACAACCCACAGGTTGAGAACCGCTGTTCTAAAAGATCGTTTAACTGTAAGACTATCATCACACACCTCAAAATTAGTAATAATTCTTATTGTTAGGAAGAGGTATTTCTATTTCAATACCATCACATTTCCAGTCAATGAGCACATTTCCAATTGCCTTATAAAAGCCATATTTTCAAAAACCATTTGTTTGTTCTCATTAGAGTCCACAATTGTGGTCAGTTGATACATCTGTTAAGAATTTTTTAATCTATAGGTTCCACCCTACATCTCTTTTCTTTCTCCTTGCAAGTTATTTATTGAAGAAGTTGGCTTGTTTGTCCTGTAGAGTATCCCATAGCTGATTATGTTCCTAAGTGCAATTTAACATGCATCAGCTCACCTTCAAAATTCAGGTTGGTTAATTTTTTTCCTGTCCCTTGTGGAAAGGTAGATATGTAGATGTAGATAGCTCATGGACTACTGAACAAAAACCATGTGCTTTTCTATTCCACTGACATTGAGTAATAAGGAAAAGAAATAGGAACGATTTTCAAGGATCTATAAAACTATCTTTGAGGCAAGAACAGAAGTTGAACCCTGGGCTTATAAAGTAATACAATGTGGGGTTAAAGTAGGTTTACAATTGTGAGTACCCAAAACACAAAGTTTACTCTTGTATTATTATTTATGAATTATTGCATTATTTTCTATATGAACAACTGTACATCTACTATTGCCCCACCCTGTACTTAAATCAAAGGAATGAGAACAGGAAACAAATGTTGCAGACTGATCCTTTCCTCCCCTTCCCAACTCCTTCTGCCATTACAGGGTAGGGAAGGCTCTAGAGTAGTGTTTCTCAACCTTCTGGCCCTTAAATACAGTTCCTCATGTTGTGACCCAACCATAAAATTATTTTCGTTGCTATTTCATAACTTTAATGTTGCTACCGTTATGAATTGTAATGTAAATATCTGATATGCAGGATGGTCTTAGGCGACCCCTGTGAAAGGGTCGTTCGACCACCGAAGGGGTCGCGACCCACAGGTTGAGAACCGCTGCTCTAGAGCAAGCAGTTTGGGTTGAATCCCAGCTCCACCTCTCGAGCTGTGTGGCCTGCAATAATCTGACTTAACTTCTCTGTGCTTCAGGGTCCTTATCCATAAAATGAAGACAATACACGGCACACCTATTGTGTGAGAGTTCAGTGAGATAATTCAGAAAAAGAGCTTGGCACACAGTAAGCTCTCAAAAAAAAGCTGTTAATTATTATCCTTTTTTAATCATTATTATCCCTAATAAAAATCTCCTCCTTAAAACTTTGGGATGCCACCTCTTCCCCTAAGTGACTCAATTGAGTTTCACCCTAAAGGCTTTTGCCTTACTTGAGTTCTTGCCAATGTCTGTCTATAATTGTACTTCTGAACAAAAACGACTCCTGCTATGTGATAATACATCTTCCAAATTTTGCAAACAGCAGGCAGAATCAGTTGTCCTCGAACACTCATGAAACTAATCTTCTTGGCTGTTCACGAAACATTCAAGTGAGGAACAGAGAATTTTTTCCCCCTGGACTAAGAGCCTGCCATGTGCCAAGCATGGCACTTAGCACTAGAAACGCCATGAATTCTAGTTAGCTGGGGTTGGGGAGGCATTCAATGTTCTTATGTTTTAATTATTAATAACCCAAAAGTTCTCATTTAAAGTATGTGTTCAGGACCTACCACTGGACTATGTACTACAGGGGGTAAAAAAATAATAAATAATAAAGCATAGTCTCTGGGAAAAAAAATTTACAGTCCATTAGAAGAGAAGTATGCTAATGATCCATAATCTATAATAATAAAAACATAATATGCTAATTAAACCGGATGTCCTTCCAGACGAAGCCAGGGCTGCAAAGGAAGCCCAGTCTCAGGTGCCTGCTGGCGGCAGGAGGGAAGCCTGGGTCCCGCGTGCCAGAGGGAAGCCGGTGTGGGCAACTGGAGGAAGGAAGGCCTACTCTTGCACGAATTTTGTGCATCGGGCCTCTAATGTAACATAATAGATCATGAGAGGGGCAA
Organism: Myotis lucifugus; assembly: GCF_000147115.1. NCBI lineage: Eukaryota > Metazoa > Chordata > Mammalia > Chiroptera > Vespertilionidae > Myotis > Myotis lucifugus. The sequence goes on from NW_005871078.1 coordinate 9,361,589, forward strand.
ATGAAATGATAGAAAAAAAAATCCAGAGGGAAAAATAATTTACAGTGAAGGGTAGTTTTGGGGGGCTATTTTAAAAAAAAAGAGAGATATAATGGGTAAGATGAAAGTTTCAGCAATGACTAAGATTTCAAAAGAGCAGAGGAAGAGTTGGAAGAAGCAGGGAGAAAGAATTCAGACAGAGGAAACAGAAGCATGGGGGCTGAAATGCGGGGGTTGTTCAGGGAACAGCAGTAGTTGTGGTTGGATGAAGTGCCAAACGTGTGAAGGGACAGTGACAGGGGTGGCTGGATCCTACAAGCCCTGGATGAGTAGTGGTAAGGAGGTTGGACTAGATTTAGTAAGTAACCGAGAGTTTTGAGGTTTTCTGAACCAGTGAGTGGGGATGGTCAGAGTTGTGTTTTACATAAATTAATATGGATGTATTAATATGAATCACCTGTTTCCTAATTCAGGCATCAAGGGCCTTTGAATCAAGACGAGGAAGGAGAACCAAAGACACAAATACCAGCTATATTTGGAATGGAGAAAATATGACTTGGTGATTGAAATGACAGAAGTAAAGAAGAACTCAAAGATGGCTTCAAAGTTTTGATCCTAAACACCTGCAAAAAATAGTGGTGTCATCAACAAAAATACGAGTCCATTCAAAGAGCTGGGTTTGGGAGAGAGGTAAGAGAGTTAACCCCATTCGAATATGTTGAATCTGATGTACCAGCAGAATACACACAGTGGGCACCAGAACCAACAGGAAAAGTGAAGTGAGCGGGCCAGTGAGAAAAGCTTAGAGAAATAATATGTTTAGGATATAGCAAGGTGAACTAGTGAAAGTAGAGTAGTGTCCAGAGAAGAACATTCAGTTTAGTACAAATCATAGGATCTGAAAAATGAAAGAGCCTTAGAAGAGTCAGTAAGACAAAAGGCAGCGATCAAAGGAATAAATGAAGAAGTAAAGGCAATGAATGAAAACCACTTATTTAATAAATTCAATATAAAAGAATAAAGAAAAGATGGGATATTAGGAACATGGGCAAGAGCACTAAAGAAAGTAAAGAAAAAAAGAGGAAAGGGGATATCCTAGATGTTTTTATGTAGACAAAGGTGGTAGAGAGGAAACAACTGGCTGTCTGAGACAGGAAGGAAAACAAATGATCAAAGAACTGGAGGCAAATGCAAATACAGAAGTATGTTAGAGTGAAAGATGAAAATGAAGCTTGAGAATCAAGATGACTAACTGCCAGATCTGTTTTCTTGGCCTACAAAGAGTTTCAACAAATGTGATTTAAACTTGAAGAGATTTCACATAGAAAACAGAAAACTGGACACCACTGGGCCAAGGCTTCTACAGAACAACAACTCTGCTGTCCCCACCGTAGACACAGCAGGTACCCTGCAGTTTACCACAATCCCTACCTATCCCCTCATTCATTTTAGTAATTTTGGTAGCCCCTGTTGGCAGTTGAGTTTGTGACTCCTTTTCAATAAAAGAAGAGAGGATGAGATCCTTAGAGAGTGATGGCTATAGACTGAAACCTGAAAACTGAAAAAACAGTGATCAAAGGAAACAGGTTAGGAAGCCAATAAGAGAGGATTGTGGTCTGTTAGCCTGCTGAGACCAGTGACTCATCATTCTGCCTGGCAGTGCCCTGGAAGCAGGGGTCACAGGGCAGTCATGGCATCAGACAGGAAGACAAGGGGTTCTAGGGTGCTAGTGGGGACCTCAGTGAGGAGCCTGGACAACGCCTACCCTTGATGGGGAGTGTGAAGGGGCTCTCCTGGGAGAATGGAAAAGAGACATCATGGGAACAAAGAGTAGATGCGGGGGAGAGAGGGTGGTGGGAGAGACCTAAAAGGCAAGATAAAAAGGATTCTCCTGGGCTTTTTCTGGCAAGAACTTGAAAGTGTCATCTGTGTAAAATATTAGAGGACAGACACACATCAAAGGCTAAGAGGAGAGTTAGGAAGCTTTGAGAGGAAAGTAAAAGCAAGTATAATTAGTACAAAAAGGGAAAATCAGTCCTGTAGAAATTTACCATTAGTGAGCCCTAGCTGGTTGGCTCAGTGGCAAGAGCGTCAGCCTGCAAACTGAAAGGTCCCGGGTTCGATTCCGGTCAAGGGCACATGCCTAGGTTGCGGGCTTGATCCCCATTAGGGGGCATGCAGGAGGCAGCCAGTCAATGATTCTCTCTCATCATTGATGTCTGTCTGTCTCTCTCTCTCTCTCTCTCTCTCTCTCTCTCTCTACTTTCCTCTCTGAAATCAATAAAAATATATATGTTTTAAAAATTTACCATTAGTGTATCTTCATCTCCCTGCTCTTCAACTCCCAGAAAAAATAACCCAGAACAGATTTTCTTTTTTTCTTTTTTTAAAGTGAAAACATGACCAGACTTGGCAAATCATAATGAAATAGCTCAGAGAATTGTATTTTTGTGAAATGAGCCATGTGAATGTTAAAGAAGATTATTTTTAAACTACACACTTGAATTCCTTTCAAATATCCTTAAATAAGATTGCAGAGATAAAAAATGTACACTCATTCTTTGTTCTTATATGCAGAGGGTTGTATACATTATCTAAAGTTTTAAAGTAGGAAGGAGATCAAAAGTTCGATGTTTAGTAAGTCTTCAATGTCTCATAAAGCAAATGCATATAAACAGAAAAGAAACCCCACCGTTCATGACCAGCTAGCCCAGTGCCTGAACCTTTGGGGTCTGCATATTTCCTAAGTCCCTTTAGGTTTAAGACACACACACACACACACACACACACACACACACAAACACACACACAAACCAAAACAACATATTAAATGCCGAGAATAATTCTACAAGGTTACACCCAGACAGGCAGCTCTGGGGGGAGCAACGCAATGGGTGGTAGAGCCATGAGGAAGCAGAGATGGGGGAACTTCGACTTTATCTTTGGTACTTGAGTTATTTGTTTTTAAATTTTTAAAAAATAAATTAAATTGTAATAAGATGAAGCTAAAGCAACCTTTCAAGTGATCAAAGAAATGTAAATCAAAGTGAGACCCATTGTTTCGTGGACTAAAAGACCAGGTAGACATACTATTTGTGAAGCTGTGGGAAAACAGGAAGTCTAACAGAGTGTTGTTGCTGGTGGTGTGTTTCATGGCACAGAGTTTAGAATGTACAAAAGGACCTGTTCTAAAAAGTAAGTCTCCTTCCCTCTCCTATGCCTGATACACAGTTCTTCTTCTTGGAATCAACTACTCTTGAGAGTTTCTTGGGTGTCCTTCAAGAAGTCTACTAAAGTATGGGAGGGACTGTAAACTGATTCACTTTATTGAATGACAGTTTAGCAGCATCTGTCATCATTTCCAATACACAGACCTTGTTACCTGGTAACTCCACTTTTAAGACTCTACAAAAAACAACTATGGACCCAAATGCTCATGACAACATTTTAGAGTTAATGAATAATTGGAAACTATCTAAGTGTAAATAAATACAGTTCATCCGTCCAATGAAACACTATGTAGTCATAAGAAATGGAGAGCTGTATACACAGATACAAAAAGATGTTTCGTGACACATTAGGAAAGGAAAAAAAGGAGGCTGTTAAACAATATAATAGTATGACAGAGTTTTGTAAACAAACAAACATTTCTGAATATGCACATGTGTGTATTAATGTTGTATATGCCTGGGATGATAACCCAATAATTTTTCATTTCTGTGAATTACAGAGGATCAGAAATAGGAAAGAAGCCAAAGCCGGTTTGGCTCAGTGGATAGAGCGTCGGCCTGCGGACTGAAGGGTCCCGGGTTCGATTCCGGTCGAGGGCATATGCCTGGGTTGCGGGCACATCTCCAGTGGGGGATGTGCAGGAGGCGGCTGATCGATGTTTCTCTCTCATCGATGTTTCTGACTCTCTGTCTCTCTCCTTTCCTCTCTGTAAAAAATCAATAAAAATATATTTAAAAAAAAAAAAAAGAAATAGGAAAGAAGTGTGGGAAAAGAGGAAGGAAAGATTTCCATTTTTAATCCTATATTGTTTGAAATTTACAATAAGCACATAGTTAGTGCTTTGGTAACTTGAGAGTTTAAGAATAAATTTAAACAATAAAGCTACTAGCAATCAGTACTACATGGATAAAAATAGCCATCTGTAAAATATTTTGCATGTACATTATTAAAAAGAGGGTAGGTGCAGGCTTAACATTCAAGAGCTGCCGCAAAGGCCCAAGGCATGGACCAATTCATGATTGTACTGACGGATAAACAGGAACCATGCATGCTGAGGGTTACTGGTGAAGGAAAGGAAAGCGGCCCAGCCATCCACAAAACACAAGTTTCTTTCTCGTCTTATAGACCCAAACTCGTTCACGTTTCTGAATGGAATATATTGGGGATGAACAAAGGTGATGGACATGGAAAGGAGATCTAATAAAAATATTCCTGAATATAGGAATTCTAGAAGATCTCCAGGAATATTCCTAAGGTCCACTTTCTAAATTTTGGCCAGAAGCCAAACTTCTTTCCTGAAAAGCCATAAACTGTAAAAGATAAACTGTAATCCAAGAACATTTGTGATAAGGAAGTGCTATGATAGGAATAGTTGCTTAAAAAAAGGCGAGTTAGCCCGGCCGGTATGGCTCAGTGGTTGAGTGTCGACCTATGAACCAGGAATCACAGTATGATTCCCGGTCAGGGCACATGCCCGGGTTGTGGGCTCGATCCCCAGAAGGGGGTATGCAGGAGGCAGCCAATCAATGATTCTCACTCATCATTGATGTTTCTATCTTTCTCTCCATCTTCCTTCCTCTCTAAAATCAATAAATATATATTAAAAACATAAGTAAGAGTTAGACTATTAGAATGCATTGGTATCCCCCTATCCCCAGCACTGATCAAGAGGAAGGAGGCATTCATATTCCATGGAAGTTTCCCAGTCTTTCCAGCAGATAAACCTCTGGAAAGGAGAATGCTCCATGAGGCAACGTTCATTCAGAAATGTGATGGCTGAAGACCAGCAAATGTCTTTGACAACAGCTACGCCCAAACATCCTGCCCATATTGGTCTTATTTCTCAAACTCGAACTCACTGTATTAGTTTTCTATTGTTACCACAACAAACAACCACAGATGGAGCAGCCTAACACAGATCCTCTTTGTTATCTCACAGTTTTTGTGGATCAGAAGTCTGGGCACGGCATGGCTGGTTGTCTGCTCCAGGTTTCACAGGCAGAAATCATGGTGGCGGCAGGACTGTGTTCCTTTCTGGAGTCTTTGGGGATGAGCTCATTCAGATTGTTGGCAAAATTATAATTCCAAGTGACTGTAGGATTGAGGTTCCCATTTCCTTGCTGGCTGTGAACGGGGGCTGTTCTGAATGTATAGAGACCACTTGGCTTGTAGTATCCTTCAAAATCAGCCATGGCGCCCAGCCAGTGTGGCTCAGTGGTTGAGGGTCAACACATGAACCAAGAGGCTACAGGTTTGATTCCTGGTTAGGGAACATACCCAGGTTGTGGGCTCGATCCCCAGTAGGGGTCGAGCAGGAAGCAGCCGATTAATGTCTCTCTCATCAATGTTTCTATCTCTCTATCGTTCTTTCTTCCTCTCTCTCTTAAGTCAACAAAAACATTCTTTAAATTTAATCAGCAATGGTGGGTCAAGTCCCTCTCACTCTTCAATTTGTCTGACTTCTCTCTCTGCCTCATTTCTCAGCCGCCTCCCTCTTCTGCGCCACCTCTCTGATTGAGCCATAACTTTTCATGGCATATGTAATTACTTACATTGGATTCCTCTGGATAATTGAGGCTACCCTCCCTATCTTAAGATCAGCTAATCACTCACCTTAATTCCATCTGCTAAGTTTCATCACAGTAGTACCCAGACTAGTGTTTGCTTGAACAACCAGAAGACAGGAATTCTAGGGAGCGGGGAGGGGGCATCTTTAGAATTATACCCACCACATTCATTTATATTCTGAGGTGGAAAAAAAATTAGCTGAAGGATTCCCATCTGCCAAAAATTTTCGGAGTATAATAACAAAGTAGCATTGCTCTCGCATGAGTTATTCTGATTAAACCTGCAAATGACTCTGCTAAGTCAACATTACCACACTATCTCTATAATCAACAAAACTATGGCTCAGAAATTAACTTGCCTGAGAACACAAGAAGAGGGAATCAGCATTAAACCCAGATCTAGCAGTCTAAAAGCCCATTTCCTTTAATATATCTGAAAACATGACACAATTATGACTTTAGGAAAGGAATGGCTTAGTACTAATGAGAATAAGGAATATCAATGTTTAAAGCGGAGGGAGAGGAAACCCAACAGGAGTTAGCAACTAATTAGTTCTGTAAATTAAAGGTGAAAGAATAATAAAATCAAAGCCAACTACCAAGGAAGGATAATCTGAGGGTAACAAATCATGTAGGTCCAATGAAACCTCAATAATGTAATGGAAAAATAGCCCTATCATAGTATGGGACACCAGTCCTAATTCTAAGCAGGCTACAAAACACCATGTATAAGACAAGTGCATGGCATATGTGCACATGCATAGGAGCATCTTCACATGTACATTTTCATTTATTTTGTTTATTAAACAAATGTTTATGGAGCTTCTCTTAGGTTCCAGACACTTGTCTAGTTGCCGAGGATATGGCAATAAACAAAATAAAGTCCCCGCCTAGAAACAACAAATAAATAAATAAACAAACAAGTGGAATCATAAGAGATAGTGGTAATACCGTGGAGAGAATAAAGGAGAGTAAGGAGACAAGCTCAAAGAGGAGAACTGCTCTTTTATATAAGCTGGTCAGGGAAGGCTGCACTGATGTGGGGACATCAGAACATGGTGCTGAAGGAACTGAGTGACTGCCATTCAGTTTCTGGGGGAAGCATTCCAAGCAGCAGGAACAGCAAGTGCAAATGTCCTGAGGCAGGAGTGTGCTTGGAGAATGGGAGGAACAAAAAGTAAAGAAGGTGGGGAGGAGCAGGAGGAAAGATCAGAGAAGTTGGGGGTGGGAGATGACGCAGGACTCTTGTGTCATCTTAAAGACTTTGGATGTGATTTCCTTCTGAGGAAGATAAGAAGCCATCGGAAGATTCTGTGTACGAGAAAAATGGCATGGAGGGGTGGGGTAAGATTGATAATAAGGGTACAAACTGCAACAAGCAGTAAATAAGCCATAGAGATCTAATGCCCAGTAAAATGAAGACAGACAATACTGTACTACAATCATCAAACTTGCTAAGAGACTAAAACTCAATTCTCTCAACCACTAAACGAAAGATTATGTAATGTGACAGAGGTGCTAAATATCACTATAATGGCAATCATATTACAATATATAAATGTATCAAATTAACACACTGTACAACTTAAATGTGAACTATGTTCTATGTCGAATATATTCAATAAAAAAGGCATAGTTTATCCATAAGTAAAGAATTAAAGTTCAAAATACCATATCTAGTAATAATTAATGTTCTATGTCAAATATATTCAATAAAAAAGGCATAGTTTATCCATAAGTAAAGAATTAAAGTTCAAAATACCATATCTAGTAATAATTAATGTTCTATGTCAAATATATTCAATAAAAAAGGCATAGTTTATCCATAAGTAAAGAATTAAAGTTCAAAATACCATATCTAGTAATAATTACTTGATGAGGAGATCATTTATGAACTTTTGTTTTCCAGTTTTACTTATTTATTACTTAAAAGGTTCGGTACACAGGCTATCAAGTTAGTTTCCAAGTGCACAGAAGTGACCCTGACGGTGGTTCTAGGGCAGTGGTTCTCAACCTTCCTAATGCCGCGACCCTTTAATACAGTTCCTCATGTTGTGGTGACCCCCAATTTCATTGTTACAAATTGAACATAATTAAAGCATAGTGATTAATCACAAAAACAATATGTAATTATATATGTGTTTTCCGATGGTCTTAGGCGACCCCTGTGAAAGGGTCGTTCGACCCCCAAAGGGGTCGCGACCCACGAGTTGAGAACCGCTGTTCTAGGGAGACAGAATGGTAAGGTTTATGGGCTCTGGATCTGGAAGGCTGGACTTGGCTGCTGGTTTTGTGCCCATTCAAGTTGCCCAATGCCTGTCAACCTCAGTAGACTTAGCTTGAAGTGGAGGTAGTAATACCCACCTCATCTGGCTGTTTTGATGTAAGTAAAGCATTCATACAGTACTAGGCTCATAATAAGAGCCCAAAAAGTGGTATCTGTCAGTATCACCTCCAAGCTTTCAGGAACAGTTAAAATACCCTAGAAATCTGTAGCTTGTATTGGATTCAGATCACGTGCTAACCTAAACTTCTCCCTTCGTGTACCCTCGGCAAGTTTCTCTCAAAGATAAGTCCAATCTACTTAATTACCATAACCCAAACTGATAGGATCCATGAGGTTTTGCAGCAAAGGACACCAAATCCAAGCCAACAAAACAAGTAGATTTATTTAGCATTTAATTCATTCCTGTGGGTTTGTAAACTCATCTCTCCTCAGGAGAATTGTAATCCTTTATCCCTTTCAAATTTTTCAGTCCAAGTCTAAACCAGCCAATGATTTGAGTTTAAAATACTGGATTACTGACTGCTGTTTTAGAACAAAGAGAAAACCTTAGATTTTCAAAGGCTCAAAAAGCAATGATATATTTTAACAAGGACAAATTTCCTTGTGCAAATTTTGAAAACATTCAAATGTGTCAAGTTTTCCCTGTGAAATATTTACCTGTCAACACAAATTCTCTCCACAGATGAAGAACATTGCATAGACTTTATTTATCACTAAGGAACGCCTCAGCCACATTCTAGCTTAAATGACAATTACAGTGTTTTGTTTTCTGAGGGGGAGGAATGAACAACTTTAGCATCTCCCAGTCTATGTGTCCTCTCTAGAATGTCAACTTGGCCCAATTACATTTACTTTTCATGTAGGAAAATAGTAGGGTTTGTTCCACATCGGTGCTGTGTGTGTGCATAGAAATTTCACCATTTAATTTTGTGTCTGGAAGAAGAGGAGCTTATAATTATTCCTTGAGGTATAACTATAATTAGGTTTTCAAGTATCATAGGTACCCCAGTGATCCAATTGTAAAATAACAGAGTTCTGGTACTGTTATTGGGTTGGCTTTCTTTCCCCCTTGAACCATCACATTCCTCAAACCTCAGGAAGCATGAGGAAATCTTATCGTTAAAAAAGATTTTTTTTAATAAAGAAAGTAAGCTAATAGAAACTGTTATTGGTATTCAGCACTGATGAGAATTTCATACATACTTGGTGTTTAAAATTATTGTTAGGACTATGAGTTATATCCAGCAAATTAGGTAACTGGCAAGTTTAGGTTAATTAAGTTTAACCTTATTACCTCTGGTGACGCCAATAAGACTTTATAATAACACAACTTCCTAATTAAGGCCATACAGGGCACTTTACACATGCTCCTTTATACTTCCATTTTGCGGACGGTGAAACACACATACAATGTAAAGGTCTTACTAAGCAGCAAGTCCGTGTCTGTGTGTGTACGTTGTTTGTGTGAGGGGGTGGCAGGCAGGGGAGGAGTATACCTACACTGACCCTCATTTCCCCAACCACCCTCAAAAAAGGAGTAAGATATTTCTTGACCTACGTAGGATGGTGTGTGGGATGGTGTGTGTGATATGTAATATCCTATATAATTACATATTCCCACTTTTCTGTGCTGCTCCCATTCTGGGAAGAGGGAGATGAAATGAAAATAAGCACTCTCGATTCCTGGTTGTCCAGTATGATCTAATTCCTGGAAGTAGCCCTGCTCATTTAAAATCAGTTACAGGTTCAAAACACCAAATAATCTTACAAAACCCTGGAAGGGTTTTTAGGAAAAAGGCAAAGGTATGAGAAAGAGAATATAGGAACACTCTAATAAACTATTTATAAAATATAAAGTGCCTAATAATTTTATTCCAAAATATTTCAAGAGTCAACTTCCACTCAAACATATCCCCTGCATTACTAAAACACTATGGAGTAAGATAAGGCCATGTTTTAAACAAGAACAGACTCCAGGAAATAAAAGAATAGAGCATCAAATAAAATGGGATCCCTTGCCCTGCCACTGTGGCTCAGTGGTTGAGTGTCGACCTATGAACCAGGAGGTCAGGGTTCAATTCCCAGTCAGGGCACATGCGCAGGTTTTAGACTCAATCCCCAGTGAGGGGCGTGCAGGAGGCATCCAATCAATGATTCTTTCTCATCATTGGTGTTTCTATCTCTCTCTCCCTTTCCCTTCTTCTTTGAAATAAATAAAAATATATATTTTTTAAATGAGATCCCTTCAACAACTGAGTGGTTCTTAGCTCCCAGGATTATCAGAAAACAAACTATATTAGAGAATCTATTTAGGATCTGTAAGGGAAAGAGAACTCTTTTGAGGACTTGGAAATGTAGGGAGGCAGTTCACATTCCAGTAATCCAGGTTTGTCCCCAATAAAAGCTGCATCACTCATCCTATATATTAAAGCCCAGCAACCAAAATGGCAGAACGACAAGAACAACCAGAGACCAGAACGACCACAGCCCCTCACCCAGGTCGGTCCCGCCTGCCAGCAAGGACCCCAACCCCGATCAAGGGCGTGGCGGCTGCAAACTGCCATGCCCTTGCCAGGCCGACCCCACCCCCTAGCAGGGACCCCCCACCCTGATCCGGGCCCCCATCAGGGCAGGCCAGCTGGCCCACACCCGTGCACCAGGCCTCTATCCTATATAATAAAAAGGTAATATGCAAATTGACCCTAACAGCGGAACAACCAGAATGACTGCTGGGCCAGTCACTATGAGGTGCACTGACCACCTCTTGGTCCCTTTCCCCAGCCAGCAGGCTCCAATCGCCTGATGGCGAATGGGGAACCGGGGGTGGGTGGCAGGGGACACGGGCGGTGCCAGGCCAAGGCCCCCACCTCACCGGTCGTCCCACACACAGAGGGCAACCAGTGGTGGGGGTGGGGCCGGCGAGTATGAACAGCCGACCTCTCGGTCCCTTCCCCCAACCAGCAGGCACCGATCACCCAATGACGAATGGGGAACTGGGGGTGGGTGGCGGCAGGGGTTGGGGCCGGCTGCGGGCAGCTGGGGAAAATGGCCCTGGTTGCAGGCCAGGCCTAGGGACCGTACCTGCGCACGAATTTCGTGCGCCGGGCCTCTAGTTTCTCATATAAAACTTATAAGGGGACAAAATGTAATAGGTCTACCGAGCTGGAAACTTACAATCTGAACTAACAGTAAAAAAACACAAGTGAAGAAAGTGATAGTCAAAAGACAGGGCTCTTGTAAGTAGTAAACCTCCCCATGTAAACATTTCCATTAAGTATTTTAGGTACTTGGTAAATACCTTCCCATTTTTAATTTTTCAGATTATTCTTTTTCCTTGTGTAAAAGTATTGCTACTATGATGTTACTTCTAAAAAAAATTAATTTAATACAAAACAGCTTAGCAGGAAAGAAGAATTTTCTCTTCATTAATTTAAAAATAACTCAAGCTGTAAGAGATTTCTAAAGCAGACTCCCTCTCCTTTTCCCTAAAATACATATGAAGCCAGTCATGGAGGGTTATCAAATAAAAGGACCTAATGCAATGCCAGATTTTTAATTCAACAAACAAAAGTCAAGCCATTTAAATAATTCAGTAAGCCCTGTCTCAAAGTTGTTTTTAGGGGAGGGGGGAGCCTCAGGGCAGACCTAAAAGGTGCCTTTATTGAGATTTTAAGACACTTAATCCCTTTCCCTCCTTCTCCCTCCTTATATATATGCTGGAACAAATGTAAAATAATCACTCTTCTTAGAAATGCAGGCCTACAACGATTAATTTATTAGCCTGCAACAACCCAACAATTTCAAGAAGGAACCTGTTTGAAATCTGAAGCAGAGAGGTTAGATGATTTATTAGTAATTCTGTGAGTCATGCTTCCAACTTGTTCTCTCCTGGTCAGTGCTGGATGCTAGGGCTGTGTTTGCCCCAAGTAGCCTACAAGAAGAAAACCTAAAACAAGACAAATCCAGACCGCCGACAGCAAAGCACAATGGAAGTTTCTTGTCCCTTCAGTAAAGGACAACAACCCTAATGTAGATGGCATTCAATTCTTGGGAGACAAAACATGAGACTCCAGTTTTAGTTCCTAACTACTGGAAACGTAACCCATCAAATCTTTCACAAAATCTGTATAACTAACTAGAAATGCAAGCTAAGCCCACAATAGCCTTTTATCAATTTTCTTTGGTGACATCCCAAAGTTTTTCACTTTATGACAACAAATGTTATCAGTGGCAAAGAATGGAAACATGGTTAAAGATTAAGTCTCACCCTGGCCAGTGGTTAGAGCATCAGTCCACACACCGAAGGGTCCCAGGTTCAATTCCTGGTCAAGGGCACATACCTGGGTTGCAGGTTCGATCCCTGGCCCTTGTCAGGGTGCATGCGGGAGACAACCAATCCAGGTGTTTCTGTCATTGATGTTTCTCTCTCTCTCCCACTCTTTCCTTTCCACTAACAATCAAGGGGGAAAAAATCTTCAGGTGAGGATTAACAAAACAAAAACAAGATTAAGTCTCATAGAATTTTTTGTCTTTCAACGTTTATGTGTTTCATTAAAATCCAGAAATGAAGGTTAATGCTCTTGGTTACTCCCAGGTGGCAATGGAAATGGCCATGTTAGCCATGTATACGTCAGAAACCTTATTAAGCATGTCGGAAATCAGAAGCCTACGCTGACCTTTGATTTTTCCAGCAGATCTTGGAGCTGGCTTATCAACCACAACAAAATGACTCAAAACCAACCTGTTATTATGCCAAAAAATATTTGACTCCAAAAGCAACAGATGTATTCAGGAAACAGTTTTATTCAGTGGGTTAATTGCTAATTTCAAAATATTCTGTATTCACTACTTATAATTCAATTTAAATTTCACAATTGAAGTTCTAAACATTGAATGGTTTTCTCCACTCCCACCCCCACCTTCCACAGCCTCTTTAACCATAAGGCTATGATTTAAGAAGCTATTCATAATTGTATGTAAAATGGTGGCCAACATGCTTGAAAGAATAAATATACTTGCCAATAGGACCGGGACCATTAACATAAAACAGGGACATCACCTCCCCCACGCCCACCAACAATATAATTTCTAAAAAGGCTCTGACTTAATGAAAATACGAGCCTGCTAACAGGTAAACGGCTTTGATGCTTTAATTCTGTCTTACGGTGCTACAGCGTTGCCAAGTGATTGTCGCTCTGTAGAGAAAGGGGGAAGAGTTGGGTTAAAATATCTTTTTCCCTTCAATCCTGATTTATGATTTCCTCCAAAGAAAAGCACAATTTCTGCCAAGAAGAGGAAAACAAGGCTTAGCTTTCACATCAGGGAAAAAAATAGTAGCAATCCCTTTTGCATATAATAATGACTATTATTCAGCCCACTCAAGTAAAACACAAAACCAAAGAAAGGAATAAGGAATCTATAGTCCTGACAGGCTCTGCAGTAAAGAAGAAACAAGAAAAGTCACGTTTCGAGAAGTTTCCAGAGCTTTTCCAGCTCTCAGCAGAAACAAGCAGTGATTGTATTCCTATGACCTGTCCCCCAGGAAAGAGGTGCCTTTCTTCCACCATGCTGTCTCTCTGAATAACATACATTTTGAAAAGAACAAGAGGAGCTGGCTCTTTTACAAAATCAGAGAACTTTATTGTTGAAAGGACCTAAGCCAACCCAAGATTCAAGCACTCTCTCGGAGCCTGGATATGTTCTGATGCCTCGAGAGGAATTCTGCCACCTCCGCTATCGGGCTAGACGCACTTGGTTCTTGGAAGGGCCTGTCCCACCCTCGTCTCAGCACCAGCTGAGGGCTGTCCTCAGGGACCAAACAATACAAGCCTATTCCCTCTTCCGCTTGGAAACCGGACAAGGGTTTTCTAATAGCAGCCCTGTCTCCCTTAACTTCATGGGACATCAAGCTCCAGTTCTTCAAGCCACTCCTAACAGGACACAATTTCCTGACCTCTGGTCACACTACTTCCACACCCCACCCTGGACACCTTCCAGATCGGCCGCATCAAATGCAGCGTATGGAGTCCAGTACAAGACTCTCCCACACAGAGCACAAAGGGGCTGTTATCTCCAGGAAACGGGACACTAACGTGCATTACATCTGCTCAACGTGGCTTAGGTTAACTTTCCTTAACTTTCCATGATCAGAGCATCACATCTGGGAAGCTCTTGTCAAACCAACTCATCTCCATTTTTAGTTGACTTTTAAAAACGTAAATTCACAACCTGACAAAGAGCCCTGCTAGTTAAAATATTACCAGCTTCACCTTACCACCTCGTTTTGTACGGATTCGTTCCTGAATGTAGACTGTCATCAGGTATCCCCCCAGCTTTGTCTCAACCACAACCCCCAGTCACAGATAAAAATGCTGAATTAGACGTAGTGGCAAGTGCTTCCAAGTCCCAAATCATTTCCTCCTGGTGCATATCATTTTTAACCCAAGAAAATAAAATTTTCCTAAAGCAATCATTTTAAATAGGATGAACAGTTTCCCTGGGCTAAGAAATCTGGTGAACAGCAACATATAAGGAAGGAATAGTACGTTAAAAACAGTTCTGTTAGGCCCTAGCTGGTTTCGCTCAGTGGATAGAGCATCGGCCTGCGGACTAAAGGGTCCCGTGTTCGATTCCGGTCAAGGGCACATGCCCAGGTTGTGGGCTTGATCCCCAATAGGGGGCGTGCAGGAGGCAGCCAATCAATGATTCTCTCTCATCATTATTGTTTCTATCTCTCTCTCCCTCTCCCTTCCTCTCTGAAATCAATAAAAATATATTTTTAAAAAACAACAGTTCTGTTGGAATGAGTGTGATAGCTATCTCTACCAGCATTGGTGTCTGCTGTTATCTTAATTACTCCCGGATACGTGCATTATCTCTATGATTTAAAAGGAATCTTAACAGGAATGCCAGCTAACATCCACAAGTGACCAGTTTTAATTCATTTGCCATAATATACACTTAAGCACTCAATGCTAACCAGATAGGTATTGTTAAGCAGCCCTTGGTATCAAGTTACATTTTGTTGAAACACTGCCATTCCCAAATGACACTGCTCAATTTTGTGACAGAAGGTTGATCCAAGGCACTTAGCAAGAGTTGCTTGTAATGGAGAGTATATATACAATGGAATACTACTCAGCACAAGATAAGATGAAGTACCACCATTTGCAATAACATGGATGGATCTTGAGAATATGCTAAGCAAAGTAAGTCAGACAGAAAAAGTAAAGAACCGTGATTTCAGTCATTTGTGGATATAAAACTGAAAGCAACAAATAAACAAGACAAACCAAAAAACCCAGACAACAGTATGGCAGTTACCAGAGGGTAGCAGGTAGGGAGAGGTAGAAGAGGGTAAAGGGAGTCAAATACATGGTGATGGAAGACTTGACTTTGGGTGGTGAACACACAATTATATTATAGAATTGTACACCTGAAACCCATATAATTTTTTCATTGTACACCTGAAACCCATATAATTTTTTCAATATATTTTTTATTGATTTCAGGTTGAAGCTCAACCACTGAGCACACTGGCTTGGTGAAACCCATATAATTGTATTAACCAATGTAACCCAAATAAGTTTAATAAAAATTTTTTTAAAGAGTTGCATATAATTCAGAATGTATTCTAGTTAATCAATTTGGAAGACATAGAGGAGGGAAGAAAAGCCGGAACCATTTGATCATTGTCTGAGGGAAGAAAAGCCGGAACCATTTGATCATTGTCTGCAGCCAGCTCCATCACCCTGTTCCAATAGAGGACACCAGAAAATGTTCTCAAAGGTATGGAGATTATTAAGGAAATCAAATGTAGGCTAGGGATATAAATGATGTGAATGGCATGCCCTAGAGCTGTGCATGCTGAGTCCCTGAGTATAAGGCTCAAAATGATCAGTGAAGCCCAGCTAGTGTGGCTCAGTGGTTGAGCGTCCACCTATGAACCAGAAGGTCATGGTTCAATTCCCAGTCAGGGCACATGCCTGGTTGCAGGCTCTGTCTTCAGTAGGGGGTATGCAGAAGGCAGCCGATCAATGATTCTCTCTCATCAATGTTTCTATATCTCTCTCCCTCTCCCTTCCTATCTGAAATAACAAAAAACAAAAACAAAAAAATTTTTAATGATCAGTGAATTTCTTAGGGACCTTTTCCTTATCATCCCAGATAAACTTCATGAAGAAGAATTGTTTCCTATTCAATTCATAAGTCACCAATTCAAGGGAAATCAATTTCCCCTAGAGAATTAGCCACCGAATGTGAAAACTGCTTACTGAGAACTGATCAAGTACCAGGGACTTTGCCAGCATGTGCCATGCAGCGTATCAGTCCCGTAATACATTGGGCACTCTTTGCTCTGCACTCTTACAGAAAGCTCTACTGGGCACTCAGCTTCTGCAGGGCCATTCATGAAATCTGTTCACACACAGTCGACAGGCTATGCAGCAGGGCAGCCAAAGTTCTTCAGCCTCCGGACAGTTAAGAGAGCGGTGGGGGCAACCCATCTGTGAGCCAGAAAGGGCTGCAGAGAACGCAGCATAGCAGGGCACAAAACCGCATTCACTCGCAGCCCTGATGAGCACACCCCCCAGCCCAGCTGGCCTGCGTGATGACAGAGGCAGCATTGTTGAAGGCCCGCGGGAGAGATCAGACTTGTCAGTCACCACGTTAAAGAAATTTCACCCTCTTCATACCAGTGTAAACCCGAGTTCATCTTTATTTCCCATTACCCGCTATCCCCCACCCAGGGCAGTAACCAGGGTCATGCACAATATATTTAGTTCAGTGTTACCAAACAGCCTTGAAGCAAGGGAAAGGAGAACCTTTTTCCCCTGTGGAACCTGGACTTGGAATCACCCCTTTACAATCCCACCTGGGGCATAGAGGGCTGAATATGAAGCCTTTCTTTCCCCTCCCACCCTCAGCCCTGTCCGACCCTCAGTCCGAACCATGATGTTCCATTGCACAGCTGGGCCTCTCTCAAGCAACCCAAACAACTGTCCTCTGCTCCAGAGGTCCCTTCAATAAACCTACACACAGTGCCGGTTCCTCACCGCAGTCCAGGACAGCTCAGCTAGACGCTGGCTGTGGGGCTGACTGTCAGGGATTATTGCAGCCAAAGGGCATTTTGACCCTCCCCTCAAAACCTACTGCAGCTCAATTCTCGGTGTTAACAATAAGGCTCTCTATTCACAAGATATGTGTGTGTGTGTGTGTGTGTGTGTGTGTGTGTGTGTAGGGGTGGGGGGCTGTCCAAAATACTTTCCCTTTGAAATGCAATCTGCAGGTGAACAAAATATAAAATATAGTATCTATTTCAATTCACTGACAACAGAAGTCAGAAACCAAAAAACTCAACATTTGGGATGAGGCAGACCACCATTCCCCTCCCCCCCTCCGGTGAATGAGAACAAAAGCTGTGTTAGAATTGATCAGAAATGTTTTGAGTCAAAAGAATTTTGAATTTTATTATATAGGATTGGAACTCTTAAGTACCACGGTATGGAATTTACCTTTAGTACCAGCTATGTGACCTTAGGAACTTTTCTGTGTGTCAGTTTCTCATTTGAAAATGGGAGAGTATCTACCTATAAGTTTCCTTATTTATAAAAGAGAGAGAGAGAGAGAGAGAGAGAGAGAGAGAGAGAGAGAGAATGTAACAGTATCCACCTCAGATTTAAACAATCTTATGAACCAGCATCTATATTACTGCTCTTTCAAGTCCCAATACATCAGTTGTCCTCTTATCTGTGCCTGTTTTATCTTCACCAGCTAAACAGATAAGCCCGTGTGTGTGTGCATGTGTGTGTGTGTGTGTGCGCGCTGCGGGTTAACAAAAACAAAAAACACAAGCTTTGAAATCAGACAGCAATGGGGTAGCCTACAGGCTCTGTTATTTACTACATTTCATTAAGTAAAAATACATTTTCTCACACTTTAATATTGCTGAAATTAGAATAGGTCTTATAATTAATGGCACCTTACATTCCATTGGGTATTATCTCTGAACTTGAGCAAGTTACGAAATCTGTATAAAACTGGTGATAGTACCTTCCTCTCCCAAAGGTGCCGTAAGGCACAAATAACATAACCGTGCAAACCCCTAACGCACCACAGGCAGCACTGATACCCTATTGCATTTTGCACCCTTATGTGGCCAGTGTCGTGTATATGCCTAGGAGGTGCATAAATATGTATATGTATTTAATGGAGCAACCATTGTCCATGGAAATTTAAAAAGAGTGCCTGGATGCACTGCAAGCTCATGTGTCTGATGGCCCTGCCGGAGCAGCCTACAGGAAAGATGGGGGACGTTAAGTCCAGGAATGTTCAGGAGGGGCAATGTACAGACACTCAGGGCCCTTTACAAGGACCTGCAGCTGCTTTAAGCCACCCACCCAGAGCCTTGGGTCACTGTCCAGCCCCCACATGGGGCCATTTATAGAGTCTCACACCCTCCGAGACTGCACTCAGGCTCAAAGTTTATATGGCGGGGCCAGTAGTGGAGGGTGCTTCTTACAAACCCAGTTACAGCTCTTGGCATGTTAACAGTTAGCTAGTGTTGAGCACGGCATTATCCTCCACTAAACCCTTCACAATACCCCTATGAAATATAAGCAACCTCAAGCAGCACCCCTGTTTTCTGAGGCCCAGCATTTAAGTCAGATCCTGATAAGTGGCGGACATCCGCCTGCTTCCCAAGCTGTGTCCTTCACCACTGTGTCCTTCCTCAGGGAGGTTATGCAACATCAGCCACAGAAGCACAGCTTTCCCACACTTCCAGGTCTCACCTTCAAAACCGCCAAACAGCATCCTCCCCAGAAGTGTGTCGGAGCCTCCTGCCCCAGGTGCATGGAGGTCAAAGCGGGTGGAGGGCAACTGGATAGGGCAGTTGGGTGTGGACTGAGTTTCAAGTGGGTTTCTAAGCCCAGTAGGTGCTGTGTCCTCAAGCTTTGGCCAGCCCTACCAGGCAATGCTTTCGACCCTTTTCCATTTCTCTTTCTCCGGATTTATTTCCCATAGCTCCAGGCACCACCCTGCAGATTTACTTCCAGTTCTCCCTTTTCGTGATAGGCTTCCTCCATCTTTTTATTTTATTTTATTTTTTAAAATTCTGGTTCTTCTTTGCCGGTAGGTGTGGCTTGGTGGTTGAGCGTCAACCTATGAATCAGGAGGTCACAGTTCGATTCCCGGTCAGGGCACATGCCCGGGGTTGCAGGATCAAGCCCTAGTAGGGGGTGTGCAGGAGGCAGCTGATCAATGATTCTCTCACATCATTGATGTTTCTCTCTCTCCCTCTCCCTTCTGCTCTGAAATCAATTAAAAATATATTTTAAAAAATATATAAATAAAATAAACAAAAATTTTGTTTCTTCAAAATTTTCTCTCCTAGTAAGTTATTTCTCTTGACACAGCCCTGCACTTCTTGAAAACTCTTCTTTATTCATCCTTGGCAGACGTGAGTCACAATGAAAAGGCAAAGCTCAAGAGTCCTCATCTGAACTTTCCAGAACCCCAGTGATAAACACCCATGTGCAGGCATGTCAGAAAGTCGGAGAAGCCAGGGGAAGACGTGCTCAAGGTTATGACTTTCCTTGCCCCCAAGTAGGATGTCTGCTCCCGGTACTATAGGAT
This sequence comes from Myotis lucifugus, assembly GCF_000147115.1. Classification (NCBI taxonomy): domain Eukaryota; kingdom Metazoa; phylum Chordata; class Mammalia; order Chiroptera; family Vespertilionidae; genus Myotis; species Myotis lucifugus. Next base: position 9,381,287 of record NW_005871078.1, read on the forward strand.
CACCTGAGACTGCAGGGTCACTCAGAGAAAAGAGGGAAGAGTTCCAGACAACAAAGTGCGCCTGTTGGACAGCCTCACCGGGGGCCGTTCCTCTGCAGCAGTCGCTATGCTACATTCACTTCCCCCTCCTCCGAGGAAACCTTGGGAGCTTTGATTGTATGCCGCCTCCCATTTCCAGGCGATACGATAAACCAGCGGGCAGATGGTCTACTTCACATGCAATCCCCAGTTGTCACATCTCTCCAGGAGGTTCAGAGATGTGTGTTTTTAACATGGAACCTCTCACCATGGCAGCTGGAGTTTTCCAGTTTCTGCATAAGGACCCGTGACCCCATAATGGAAACAGGTTGGTAATATGGTCTATGACTTGGCGTTACAGAGCTCCTGGGTAGCAACGCAGGTGGAGGCAAAGGCCACGGGGCTATAGAGGAGGTCAGGGGGACTTCCTGGGAAGTGAAGTCCATTGGTCAGAACACACACACTCTGTCACCTTTGCTGTGCAGCGAGCCCACATCATCGGACTTCCTTACTTTCAGTCCCCCCAACCCACTCACACTACTGAGATGATGGGTCAGCAGGACGCATTGCCTCCTTCACTTACTAGAAGACAGGAAATGAAAGAGGACCATAGATAGGACTGAATCTGCAGTTGGGAAAGACATGATGTACGACTTTCAGGCTTGTTTACTCATCCCTCAAACCATGCCAGACAGTTTCAGACATTTGCTGAATACACTGGCTTTTGTAAATGCCAGAACACTGATTCATTTCTTCACAGCATATTAACTTATCCTCTGGCAGTAGAACTCCTAAATCACTATCCTTAACCACGGCTGCCATACCACATCAGGTGATTGGAATTTCGATACAAGCTATACTCTCCCCTATTTGCCCTCCATCCCTAGGGTTCCCTGGAAAAGTCTGTGTTTGATGGTCTGTGTGCCTTTTGTGGTGACAAACCACCAATTCTATAAACTCAACATGAATTAAAGATCTCAGAAACAACTGCTTTTATGTCCACATGTAATTAATATTCTAAACAGGCAGTAGTAATTCACGCTCGGAAATTATGGGTCAACCGTTTCATAAACATAGAAAGAAGCTGGCCCCTGCTACGCCATAAGCAGGTGGAAATGTTATCCAAGTATCTCATACAGTTTTGAGAGGCTAGAGATCCGATTTATCATTAACAAAGGGGTATGGTCTCTTCCTTCAGCTTTGCTAAGGGATCCAACTTTCTAACTTTGCAGATACAGAGACTGACCATACCCTGGGATTTTGGTGCTGCCTATGGCTGTTTGGTTCTTTTTTAAGGAGTTAGGTTTTGGGGGGACAGGACAGTAGATACTGGTGTACTCCACACAGACCCCATTTTTAGGACCAGCACACCCATCCCTGGCTGCTCATGGCCCACAGGGAAGGTCCCAGCCAGCTGCAGGACACTGCTTCACCCAAAGTTACGCCTCAGAAGGGGTTGCTAGGCTGCCAACAACTGGCTGACTCAGGGATACACAGGTCCAGCCCCTTGCCTCAAGTGGGGACAACTCAGAAAGCCATCCCAGCTTGAGCTCTGCATCAGGGCAGCTGGGACCTCAGCTGCAGCTGCATTGCTGGTCAGCTTCTCTTCTGTCCAACCCTGCCACCCTCCTTTCCTCGCCCATAAAATCCTTCAGCACCCAACTCCTGGTTTCAGTGGGCTTCCATCGAACCCAGTCAAAGACCAGCAATTTTCTAAATATCAAGCTATTTTTTCACTGTTCTGAGAAAGTTACAGGTCCCACAGGGATATGCTCTATCAGAAGTACTATGAAGACGAAAACAGTCTTTGAAAAAATACTTGTGATTCAGTTTTAAAATGACAAATTTTTGACCCAGCCGGGGTGGCTCAGTGGTTGAGTGTCGACCCATGAGCCAAGAGGTCACCGGTTCGATTCCAGGTCAGGGCACATGCCCGAGTTTTGGGTTCAACCCTCTGTGGGGGGCATGAAGGAGGCAACCGATCAATGTTTCTCTCTCATCAGTGTTTCAATCTCTCTAACCCTCTCCTTTCCCCTCTCTCTAAAAATCAATAAAAACATATTAAACAAATTACAAAGTTTTGATAATCAGTTCAGATCACTTTCTGAACACCAACCCAACAGAGTCAACAGGGACAGGAGTTAAATAATGCCCAGGATTTCACAGGCTCACAAGCAAGGGAGGTGACACATCACCAGGCTAGGAATTTGCACCTCACAACATCATGTGGCATTCAACACTGACACCAAAGGACAGGATGCTGGCTCTGGAGTTCTCAGCCTTAACCATTAGAGTCTGCCCCTCCCCCAGCCCCAAGACATACATGCTTTATAACCTCAAATCCCAGCAAATCTTCATGCTAACGCTATAGAAAAGAACAGCTCTACACAGAGGTATGAAAATGCATTCTGAATACTTTATTGCCAACATCTCAAACTTCTGATCACCGAGAACCATTCCTGGAGCTGACAGATTATTGATGACTCTGTAGTATTGACTGCAGCCCCGAGAAAGCAGATGGCAGACAGGTCTGAGCAGGAATCCAGAGCAGCTGCTACCATGTTGCCCAGGAGGCAGTACCATCTCCCAGAAAATTTCAAGGCGCTGCCTCGTAGTCACTCAGGCTCTGGTCCAACTGAGGGTCCAGGGACGGAGTTAGAGATGTCACAGGAGTGCAAGTCAAAGGAAACGCAGGTACTTGCCTAGTGTCTGTACCTTATTATCAGAGGTTTCGGCGCAGGATGTTAAACATGTAGATAATGTACTTCAGATGAAAATCTCAACCTAAAATCATACTATTGCTTAACATTTTATAGCTTTTTACACATCGTCTCATTTGACCCTCTGAGCTCTCCCTGTGAGGACCAGGCTGATATAATTATCTCAACTGCATGACTGATTAAGAGACTTGCCCAGGGTCATACAACTGATCAATGTTGGGACAAGATTACCAGATTCTTGGTTCAGGGTTCTTTCCTATAAAATTATAACAATTTGTCTGAGTGGCTCAGTTTGTTGAGTGTTGCCCCATGAACCAAACGGTTGCCAGATCGATTCCCAGTCAGGGCACATACCTGGGTTGCAGGTTCAATACCCCCTGGTTCAGGCACATATAAAAGGCAACTGATCAATATTTCTTTCACACATCAACGTTTCTCTCTCGCGCTCTCTCTCAGCATGTTCTCAATGAGGATTAAAAAATAAAATAAAACAGAAATTATGCCAATTTAAAATTTTTCTATATATTTCTCCAGGCTTGTGTGCAAAACATTGTCTCCCTCCTTCTCCTTTTCTGTATTTCATAGGAACAAGGACTATTGATAGCAAGTGGTCCTAAAAAGGGTCATAAAGCACTATCAAAGGTCGGTCTCTCTTTGTCTGTCTCTCTCTCAAGGACTTAAAACAATCCAGACCCTGTTGATGCAGACCACAGCTTCTGAAGTACAACTGACAAGCTAAAGGGATCAAGTTATATGACTACCAGCATTCAATGTCTGTGACTAACCTGGTTCATGTAAGTCATATACACAAGAAGGAAAAAAAAAAGAATAAAAAGCTTCAAACAGCTCACTGGTTTCTTAGACACAGTCATTGTTCTCAGGAAAGCCTTTCCACCCCGGTCAGTAAGTTCGGCTATTTGAAGCACTTGTTGGATTTCACTCTTGCCAAGTTGGCATTCTGTTTCTGCAATGTGAAAATCCTGGACTGAAGAGATCAGATGAGGGTTTTCATGGTTTCAGTAACAGAAGCAAGCATCTCTGCCTCAGGTGGATGTATTACAGCTTGTGGGAGTGCTAATGAGAGCTAATTACTCTATTTACTCCATTAGCCAACCAGCCAGCAACAAGAAATGCCCAGTAAAACTTGCTGGGTTCTTAGGCTTTGTTTCAAAGGGCTGTTGGCCAACATGATTTGGCTGAAGTGATCAGCACAGGGCTGCTCAACTGGGCTGTTATCTCAGGATCACAAGGCATAGTCTTTAGTCCTTTGTATCCTGTAAATCAATAGTCAAGTCAGCACCAACTTTATTCTTCCATACTTTCTTTACCATTATCACCTCTACCACCTCTGCCCTTAGTGGAGACTTTGGCTGCAAATTAAGAAATTAAATGATAGGCCTGGAATTTTAGGAAAACAAGTGTCCACTGATCATTAAAACTGGGTGTGGCATTTTATAATGCCCTATGCTCAATTTGCAATAGTCACAAGATTTGGCCAACAGTTCACTCTCTTTGATCCTTGAACTCTAGACCTAAGAGGTAACTTAAAAACCATGCAAATTTCACTTAATCACTGATACTTAACTGTATCCATGTTTTATGCAAAGCATATCCACATATGGCATGCATTATATAAAAACGCAACTAATTCATGAATTTATATAAATTATATTTAAGAAGGCTTTCCCATTCTTACCTCCCTATTCCTACCAAAGAGGGGGTGGGGGGTTAACCCTGCACGTTAACCTTTCCCATATTCCAATATAAGATGATGTACAGTTGAAAAAGCAACTTTGGCTTCAGGGACACAAAAAAAAAAAAAAAAAAAAGAAAGAAGTTCCAAGACATATTACAAAGAAGATTCTCAAAGCGTGTTATCTGTAACTCCATAGGAAAAAAAGACTGCATTTGGATTACATTATAATTCGAAGAAAACAACACTTATAATTACTTGGCTCAATTTATTAAAATGAAAAAGTCTAAGCAAACATACAGTTCTCTTTATGTGGTTATCAAGATCTAGCATAAAGCCAATAAAATCTAACCCAACTTATATGTGGCATAAAAAAATGAAGATTTACTCAACAACTTTTCTCCTGGGTTTTTTAACACTTGTCTTTTCTCATGATTTTCTACAGCCTTTTTTTCTTTCTTTTAAAGACTGCTCTATTGCCTGAATTCTTATTATACATGGACAAGTAACAGCTCCATGAATGATGCCAAAATCTTGCCTACAGTAAAGCAGGGGTGGGGAACGTCTGGCCTGCGGGCAGTATAAGGCGTGAGAAACCATTTGGTCTGGCTCTGCCAAGGCATTAGGGGTGAGTTAATCAAGTGTTTGACCAAATATACTAGTAGCAGGCTGGTTTTTACGTTAATAATTTTGTATGGCCCATCAATGATGTTATAAATATCCAAATGGCCCTTGGCAGAAGAAAGGTTCCCCACCCCTGGTGTAAAAGGATGACTGAGTTGCTGCCATTCCAAAAAGCTATCTCTGCTTTTTACACAAACACGTAGACAATTCATGTTTTATTTTGGCGGTGAGAAGAGTCCTAAGCTGGGGATTCATCATGAAATTTCCCAAGCAGAAGGATTTCAGAAAATCAGGTGACATCCTTAACAGGAAAACAACAACAACAAAAAAAAACTACTGAACAGAAAAATAAGGAGGTCAGATTAAAAAAAAAAGTTTCTTGCACTTAAATACCCATAATGTTTACTAAAAGTTTACAAGACTGAACAGGTTTACCAGTTATCCTAAAATTTTTAAACAAAAAAGAACAGCAACATTTTTAACTTTGAGACGGGAAACAATCGTTATTGAGCTCCTACACTGAATGAGCCAGGTACTGTGCTCAGCATCTTGAATGGATTATCTTTTTAAAAAGTATATCTATATTGATTTCAGAGAGGAAGGGAGAGGGAGAGAGAAATAGAATCATCAATGATTAGAGAGAATCATTGATTGGCTGCCTCCTGCACGCCCCACACTGGGGATCAAGCCCACAACTAGGTCATGTGCCTTGACCGGGAATCTAACCATGACCTCCTGGTTCAAAGGTCTATGCTCAACCACTGAGCTGGTCAGGGTTGACTGTATTATCTTAATTTAATCTTTCTAGTATTCCTACAAGGTAGACATTGTTCCCCTCTTACAGGTGAGAAAACTGAGGCTCAGGTTGGGTGAGTAATAAAGTCGCAATGTTAAGACATGACTGTGCTTGGATTCCACCCAAGATATGTCTGACTCTAAAACTTAAAATAGTTGCTATTACCCTCTGCCCCAACAGCACCACCAAGAAATTACAATGATAGAATTGTTTCATAAGTAGAGAGGATCAGGTCTTGAGTCAGATGCTCTCCATGTTAATTATGTTTCTACTGTGTGGTAGTTTCCTCCAAATGAATGGAGATGAAAATATTAGTAGAACTTAATCTCATAAGAGTGAGTTGAGAAGCATATAAAAAGGCCCCAATGAACGGGCTTTGCAAAATAGATCAACACTAGTTGTTATTGTTACCTCCCTATTCTTGGCTAATGCAGCTGGAGGACTGTAACAGGGCTATGGGTTGCTGTTCTGAGTCTGCCCACAGGACAGGGAGTTGCCTTGAGGAGGCTGAGCAAGGCAGAGCCTGGAGCCCAAGAGAACAAAACTTAGGGAGCGAGGAGTGAAGGGGGCTTTGTCTTCTCATGCACTAAACAAAAAAATTGCTGTGGGCCAACTCTGCCAGGCATAGCCACAGAATCTATGGAAGCTCCCTGCCTTCAGGAAACTCATTTCCACCCGGAGCGAAAGTAAATTCAAAACCAAACCAAAGGAGCCTTGGTCCACATCAATTTCTCGTTTCTCTCTCTCTCTCTCTCTCTCTCTCTCTCTCTCTCTCTCTCTCTCACACACACACACACACACACACACACACACACGGTTTTCCATGGGATATAATGGGTGGTCATATTAGAATAAGCACTTGAGGTCCATTTATCCTCATTAGGAAACTCTATAGTGGTCATTTGGGGATTGGGTTTTAAACACAGATGGCACAGTATAGTGACTTCCAGAGCAGAAAGGGTTCGTTTCAGTATAGGCAAAGTTGAAGACCCCAGGTGGAAAAGGAAACCAATAGATTTGACTACCTAAAATTTTTAAACTTTTATATGACTAAAAACAAAATTAAAAGACAAACAAAAAATCAGAAAAATAACTAGGTGAAAATGTTTGTAGTAACTATGAAGGTTAATTAAGTGAAATATGATAAACTAGAGTTTATGACAAGAAAATTACTAATATCCAATAGATAAAATGGACAAAGTACATGAACAGTTTGTTAAAAACAGGAAATATAGCCAGTAGTCATATAAACATTTTTGATCTCATCAATATGAAATAAAAAAGAAAAACAAAATACTCCTAGAAAATTATCAAATATTATTAAAATGAAAATATCACTCTGCTAAAGGCAGCAAAAGTTAATAGAAATGTTTGGCAACTAACAGCAGTATCGACTGAGATATCCATACATGTCCACATCCATTGGCTCTCCTTCTGATCATGCATTGTAAAGATCAGAACATTCTGAAATACAGAAAATGCTGACTGCATAAAGATACTCATCAACTATTCCAAACAGGCTGTATGCTCTACAATGGTGAGGCGGGATAGCAAGCTATAAAAATTGCTTGGCAAGTGGAATGGAGAAAATGAGACCCATAGCTGAACAAACTGGCTGAGCAATTTACAGCCACGTACAAAAGGTCACCAGGGCGGAAGGCCCTGGGTGCCTAGCCATGAGCAAAACTGGCGCTGGGCCTCACCCCTAGGTTGCCTTTCTTCCCCTGGCATCTCGCTGGTCATGCGGTTTAGACCCCCCCGACCTTCCCCTCCTTGGAGATAACATCTAGGCCTCAGTTGTATTTCAGCTCCAGACCCAGAAAATCAGCAAAACCAGGTAAGTGGAAGAAGAGATGTCAGGACCAGCTCCCATGACAAATGATCCCTTGTCATGGAAAACTGATTAATCTTCTGCTGAAACCTCCCCTAAATGCAAAGCTTTTAAAAACCCTCAAAATAGCCCTAACCGGTTTGACTCTGAATAAAGTGTCGGCCTACAGACTCAAGGGTCCCAGGTTCGATTCTGGTCAAGGGTCTGTACCTTGGTTGTGGGCACATACCCAGTAGGGAATGTGCAGGAGGCAGCTAATCGATGTTTCTCTCTCATTGATGTTTCTAACTCTCTATCCCTCTCCCTTCCTCTCTGCAAAAAAATCAATAAAATATATTTTTTTAAAAATAAAAATAAAAACCCTCAAAATAAAGGACCCAGCATCCTCAAAGGAGTATATCCTCCTCCCCCTTCCCCCCACACATGCATCTCCTAAACTCTAAGCGTCCTGGAGAGCAATAGGCAGCGGGAGCTCATCCTGGGCTCACCCCCCTGAACCTGTCTCCAAGGCCCCCTTTTCTCTGACTCTCCACTTAGCCCTGCCTAGGCTCTCCTGTTGCTTGTTCTATCCTAGGCCCTTCCTTGTTTCAGTGTCCTCAACTTTAATCAACATCCTCTCAAAATCACCTGGACTCATGTTGCAAAATCTTTCCTACACGAAGTCCAAGAACCCACACACGACAGGCCAGCCCCGGGCAGACCTGCTCAGGACCAGGTCCCTGTCTGGTAACAATGGGATTGAATAAATCATGAAACAAAATAAATGGAATATTTTACAGTTCTTAGAAACAATATTTACAGACATTTTAATAGTGTGGGGAAAGGCAAATAAAATATGTTAACTAAAAAAGTAGAACACAAAAATCATATCCTCAGAATATTTCAAATGGGGAAAAAAGCCCAGGTGGGTATGGCTCAGTTGGTCCCATCTACCGAGGAGTTCGCTGGTTAGAATCCTGGTCAGAGCACATGCCTGGGTTTTGGGCTCCATCCCAGTAGGGGGCGTGCAGGAGACAGCTGATCCATGTCCTCTCTCTCCCTTCCTTTCTCTCTAAAATATCAATTAAAATATTTTTTAAAATATGGAAAAAAAATATCTGAATGAAAGAAATGAAAGGAAGCACACCAACAGTAGTTGTACCTTTGTGTGGTAGGGTTACTGATGACTTTTTTTTTAACTGTATCTTTATGTTGTTTTCTCTACTGCTCAAATCTTCCAAGTGTTGCATATATTACTTTTATAATTACAAAAAAATTTACGTAACAATCTCAACTGCAAATCTACAATAAACAATAGATGGAAATCCAACAGCTCTCCACACCACTCCCACAAACACCAAAACACTGTGCAAGAGGCAGGCGTGGCAGTAAACAAGGGGAAAGGTGCCTTTGTCTTAAACCCAGGGCTAGAAAAACATTAGGTTTCTTGATGTGAAAACAAACACTTTTCACGCCCCACTTACCAAAACACAACTTGGAAATTCACTAACTAAAACACCCTCCATCAGAAAAGGATTTAAATGCACACACCAAAATTATCTCCACCGAACAAACTAGTTAAGCAAGCAGGAAGTTTACCAGAAACACCCTAAAAATTAATGATTGTTTTTACAGCTCTGATAAACCCACGCCAGCTCATGTTAGTACACAGTGTAACACTAACAATCTTCAGTGAGTCTTGTCACCACTTCTAAACAGGAGAGCATGAAATCCTGAACATAGGGCTCTTCCCTGGCAAGTATCACAAACGCTGCTGAAATTAAGCCTTTTGGCGTCCCCCTTCTTGAAAGCTGATTTTGCAATCTTTGAGATGGTTTTCTCAGAGTAACAGTTAACTAGGCCAAACTCGCTGCATTCATTATCTTGCTTCATCTTCACAACCCTACCAGGCAGGGCTTCTCAACTTTGGCACAATTGACATTTGGGGCTGTGTAATGCTTTGTTATAGGGGCTGTCCATGCATTATAAGGTATTTAGCAGCATCCCTGGACCCTACTCACTAAATGTCAGTACTCCCTCCACCCTAGTAATGACACACACAAAATTTCCTGACACTGCCAAATGACTCCTCCAGGGTAAAGTCACCCTGATTAAAAACATGATATAAAATACGTACTATTATTGGCCCCACTTTACAAAAGAAGAAACTGAGGCATAGCTATAGGCCCATCTAACTCCAAACCGGCAAGATCCGGTATTCTATATTGTAATTGTGCACAGGTAGGAAGCACACCTTATAGTATAACTGATATACACCCATCTTTTCAACTTGTATCCCCATGGAACCTCATCTAGGCCTCAATACATATTGGTCGAGTGAACCATTATTCCCATCACATAAACATTATTGAGTCCCCGCTGGGTAACAGGGCCTAGCAACAGAGGCGCAGTCATGGTTTTCAACAAGTATATGATCTATTTGGAGAAATAAGACACAACCACCGATAATCCATTTGGAGTGTCAGTTTTGGAGAAAACTCCACTTCCTCATCCGTAAAATGGACATAATGCTAGCGCTGCCTCAATATTAACAGAGACAGTGCAAGCAAAGTTCCCTTCACAAAGTACAACTTCAAAAACCAACTAAATACCAAAGGTGTGGCAATAAATAGGCACAGGCATTGGAAGAACCACAGCAGCTCATAATCACTGGGTTGGAAGGAACCTTAGAACACAGCCTGGGCTCAGCACCCTCTTGGTCCTTGAGCATTTAAAAACCTACAAGTTTCATCACCTACTTCCAGCAGAGTTCACGGGCTGGGCTCTGACGGAGGCTCTTAGCAAAGGTTTCCTGGGCTGCTTTCAGTGGGCCTGGAGAGAAGAGGGTTTGAGCAAAGAGAAGAGCAACAGGAAAGGCAGAAAGGTTGGGAGGGCCGAAAGCACTCTAGGGGTGCAGCGCCTGGTCTGAGCATGAGGGACAGGGGAAGACAAGCTTGGAGAAAGAGGTCAAGATCAGAAGAGGTCAAAAAGTGACCTCAAGGTGACCAATGGTGACACTGGCTAGAAATATTTCTCCTAAGAAAGCAACCCAGGGCTGCTACAAAGCATCTATCAACTTATATGAAGGTGGAGAACTTCATTTCTCAGATAACAGATCAGCATTCCCAATTGCTTCACGGCACTCCCTCAGAAACTTGCTTTACATTTACATAAGTGAAAGTGATGATTTTGCCAGAACACAGTCTGCCCTAAAAGCAAACCCAAATTATCTTCCTCCCCAAATCCACGGGTTCTCTAGGGCACCAGCCCAGCAAAACAAGAGCCCAGAGTAGCCAAGTCTTCTCTTTGTAAAATCTGAATTTCAATAGGTGAAATCTCCCAAACTTTAAGTATTGGCTTTAATTTCTTAAAATACATACTGGTATTGTGTAGGTCAAACCAAACCAGTGTCCATGCAGTCTCTACACCAGGACCATCAATATGAGAAATCTGCTGTAAGCTATGGCCTATAGAAGATCAAAACTCATACCAGAGGAAAGATTTGTCAGGCTATGAGGTGTAGAAACAAGTCTGCAGGGGTCCAGGGTGAAGACAGCTACAGGGTGTATGTCAGAGATGACAGGGATGTGAACTGGAGAATGGTAGAGGCAATGGAGAGTTATTAATAATACTAGAGGCCTGGTGCATGATATTCATGCACAGGTATGGTCTCTAGGCCTGGCCTGTGATCAGGGCCATCTTCCCCAGCTGCCCAAAGCTTGCCCCGCCCCCCGCCACCACCCACCCTTGGTTTCCCGTTTGCCATCGGGTGATCGGTGCCTGACGGCCAGGGGAAGGGACCAATAGGTTGGCTGTTCCTGCCCACTCACTGGCCTTGCCCCTGCCGTGGGTGGCCATCAGGTGATCGGAGCCTGCCAGCCAAGGGAAGGGACCAAGAGGTGGTCAGTGCACCTCATAGTGACTGGTCCAGCGGTCGTTCTGGTCGTTCTGCTGTTAGGGTCAATTTGCATATTACCCTTTTATTATATAGGATATCTGAAAGGCAAAAATGACAGTGCTGATGGCCAAGGATCCCAGACAGAAACCTGCCCATCAAAAACTTGATAATGAAGGTGAGTCTTTAAGACAGGAGGGAAACTCAGGCTTAAAGTGACCTCTTCGACTTTTGAGAACAGGGCTGCCTTCATGGATTTGTGACCTTTGAGGTCACACAGAACCCTATGTTCAGAAAGGCTCCACAGTTGGTTTAATGTTCTGCTGTCAACATCTTGAGATTCTTAATAACTGTAACTTTGAACTTGTGTTTGTGAATGAGGTCTGACGGACCAAGGGAGCATGCATGTGAGCAGAGGAGAACCCATTCAATGTGTGTGGCCACACGATTCCATGCCGCCCCATTCATACATAGTGTTGGCAATGCCCCATGAGCACGGGATTTCTGTGGATTCAGGATGCATGGAAGTTCACCAAGACTAGTTCACAATGTGTCACAAACACTGAGTGAGCAGATGGGTGGGTGCTGACAGCTCCAAGAAGCCATGCTTTCCATTCAAAGCAATGTCTTTCTAAGAAACACAACCAAGGATTCCTAGCACATCCTCTCTTACTCCCATCACCTCCCTGTATTAGCCACCCACTTATGCTGACAATGATGGCATAGAAGGAAACTGAAAGATAGAAAAATCCATAGTCCTTTTCCCTTTCAGTCCTTTACTACAGCCCTTCTTTCTGTAAACCAAAGGTTGATAAATGCACAAATCAAGAAGTAAAATAAAAGTAGTGAGTTTTGTGCAGTGTTTCTACTGTTTTGGTAAGAACAATATACATATGCAATAAAATAGAAAGTGTGTGATTTCAGTAATTCTGCATACACTTTAAAAGCTCTTATTTTGAATTTATAACTGGCATTGCACAATATAAAGATGAACAGTAAAATTCATGCTAATAATTTTACTTTTTCTTCACTTACAATGACATTAAGTAGCAAGTAAATACCAGGATGAGTCAAGAGGGAGACTGTAGACCAGTGGTTCTCAACCTGTGGGTCGCAACCCCTTTGGCAGTCGAATGACCCTTTCACAGGGGTCGCCTAAGACCATCCTGCATATCAGATATTTACATTATGATTCATAACAGTAGCAACATTACAGTTATGAAGTAGCAATGAAAATAATTTTATGGTTGGGTCACAACATGAGGAACTGTATTTAAAGGGCCAAAAGGTTGAAAACCACTGCTGTAGACAAAAAGGAAAAGCTTTTTATGTTAGTACCTTTAACAGCACTTTTTAAAAATGTATTTATGGATTTGAGAGAAAGAGAGAGAGAGAGAGAGAGAGAGAGAGAGAGAGAGAAAGAAGAAAGAAAGAAAGAAAGAAAGAAAGAAAGAAAGAAAGAAAGAAAGAAAGAAACATCCACCCATTTATGCATTCATTGGTTGCCTCTTGTATGTGCCCTGACCGGGGATCAAACCCACAACCTTGGGTACATCGGGACAATGCTCCAACCAACTGAGCACCCAGCCAAAGCTTTTTATTTTTATTTTTATTTTATTTTTTTTTTGTTACTCAAAAAAGCTTCATTTTTAAATTTATTGAGCTTTCTGACTCTGTGCTTGTGCCTTCAACACTTTCACAACGATTTTCTGCTCCTCAATAAGGAAAGCACGCTTGATCCTGTCGCGGACACATTTAGCACACCTGGATCCACCGTAGGCCCTGCTGATGTGTTTTTTTGTCTTAGACAACCTCATTAGAACTTTAGGTCTCACAGCACGAACTCTGCGAAGTCGGCCTGGGCACACGCCACACGCAGACTTGGGTGCTTTCCCAACCTTCTTGGTATAAAGGTAAACAATCCTATTACCAGGGGTTCGGGACAGCCTGGTTTTGTTGGAGGCTGTGTTATAGGACAGCCTCCGACGGTATGTCAAACGCTGGACCATGGTGAATACCTAAACAGAAGTCACTGTCCCCGGAAGAGCCCAGCCAAAGCTTTTTAAAGAAGATGCCATACATTTTCATTTCATACTGGGCTCCACAATTCCGATGATGGCCCCACGGAGAATCATTTAACTCAAGAATATGATGCCTATCTAAATGTGCTACACACACTTAGATAAGTTTTCACTGAAGTCTTTCTAAGCAACCCCCAAGGGACGCGCCAATGGATTGATGGAGAGGAGCTGATTTTTAGTACCATGCTGTTAATTACTGAATCACTTCAGTCCTTTTCCCCCATCCCGCTAATGTCATTACAACAGCAAATCTGCTGAAACACTGCAACCCAATGATCTCTCTTGAAATAATTAGTTAAACTGAAGACCAAAGGAGCAGCATCTAATGCTAAGGCCTCTCCACTGACAACTCCCTTCCTTAAAATGTCCCCGGTGCTTTGGTGGTTCGGTTTTAACCAAACTCAGGCTGTGGTTCCAGAACCAGGCTGTTTCTCAGCACTCGGAGCGCTCAGGTTCTCCCTGGGCAGTGGTTCTGCAAACCATTAAGTCTGGTTGGCTAAAAATTCCTCCTTTAAATAGTCAAGTTTTCCTTTGTCTCATTTCATTCTCCTCTTCTTTTCTGTACCACTGCTTTCCACTTGAACACATTAATTTCCTGCCGGGAGACACATCCTGGCAAATGTGTCAGTTTGTGTTGTTTTGATGAGACACTGTCATTCTTTCGAATTCTTCCTCCCTACCAATAACCCTGAGGGCCAGCCTCTCAGGAGCCTGCCTTACTTGTCTATAAACTTCATTTCACTGCCTCCCATTAGACTGAAAAAAAAGTGAAGATTGCCTGGGGTGAACTTTCTCAACTTATCTCTTCCAATCACATTTTTTCCCTGTTTTCCCCTATCCTTTCTTCTACCCCATCTGAAGCCGGTTCTTGTGGATTTCAAGGCGAATCTGCCATTCTACACTTGATTTTGAATCTATCCCTTTATGCCCATTCTCACCTCTCTTTTGCTTCTTTGATATCACCCTGTCTACCTGTACCTTCCTCAAACCCAGGCTATCACAGCCTGCCTCTCCTTGTTCAATTCCTTGAAAGGCTGGGCTAACGGGGCCCCCTGCAACTCATCGCCTCCCATGTATTTCTCAAATTTTTGCACTTTGCCCCTAGCCGGTTTGGCTCAGTGGATAAAGCATCAGCCTGCGGATTGAAGGGTCCCAGGTTCGACTCTGGTCAAGGACACATGCCCAGGTTGCAGGTTTGATTCCCAGTGTGGGGAGTGCAGGAGGCAGCCAATCAATGATTCTCTCTCATTGTTGATGTTTCTATCTCTCTCTCCCTCTCCCTTCCTCTCTGAAATCAATAAAAATATATTTAAAAAAAATTTTTTTTGCACTCTGGATTTCATCTCTATTGTGCTAGTGAAAGTGCTCTCCAAGTTCACAAATGGTCTGGCAGCTGGACGGGGGCAGTTTCTCAGAGCCGACCTCAAAATGGGTCAGCAGGGGATGGCGCGGACCACCCACTTCGGCTGGGTGTGCTTCCCTTTGCCACCACCATCCTCTGCTTCTCTGGCGTGCCTGCTCTATCTAACTTCTCTTGGGCCTGACCATGTCTAAATGTCAAGAGTTCCCTAAAGGCTATGTACAGAGTCCTCACTTACCATCCTCAATGGGTACTTGGACACTGCAACTTTAGGCAGCATGAAATATAAGGAAATAGTTTTATCGTAGACTAATCGATATAAATAGAGTTAAGTTCCTATAGCTTATTTCTGGTCACAAAAACTAAATAAGACCCAAAACAATTCTAATACTACATGTTGAAATAAATGAGCTATACATACATTTTTAAAAGATTAATAAAAATTAAGATGATGATTCCACTTATTCCAGTTCAGGGTTGCTGTTGGTTGGAGCCTATCCCGGCCCCTCAGGGCACCAGGCGGGCACCCACCCTGGACAGCACGCCCTTCCATCACAGGGTACACTCACCCCCACACCCACACTCGCTGAGAATGGGAGATCTTTGGGATGAGGGAGGAAACCAGAGGACTGGAGAAAACCCACACAGACATGGGGAGAACAGGCAAACTCTACACAGACAGTGGTGCCTGCCAGAAACCATTTGTTTTTCCTCATCAAAGTTATAACAAAACAATGTTATTTGAGGACCTGCTATACTTCCTTCTCTTTTAGTCTACACCCTCTTCTTCGGCAAGTTCATCTACTCTCAGTTTTTATGTAACAGCCCTATGGAGATGATCCATCAATCCAGGGTTTTGCCTAAACTCCAAACCTAAATTTCTAAATTCCTGCTTAATGTCTTCATGTGGGTAAAATCAACTAGCAGTTCTTAATAGCTTTTAACACATCAAGTATAAAACTAAGCCAGAGGCAGAAATATAAAGAGATTGAGGATACTGACCCTAAAGGCTGTACCTGCACTTAAATCCTGAGTCCAGCACACACAGTGGGAAACTCAATGAGCCTGTCTGTGCCTCAGATTCCTCATCTGTATTTGTTGTTGTTGTTGTTAGTCCTCACCCGAGGATATTTTTCCATTGATCTTTAGAGAGAGTGGAAGGGACGAGGAGGGATAGAGACAGAGAAACACTGATGTGAGAGAAACACATCAATTGGTTGCCTCCCGCACATGCCAGCCCAGGGCCTCTTTTTCTTAAAATATATATCACAGACATCTGTATAAATCAGTATATTTTCTCAACTTTTTAACAGCTAAATAGTATTTTAAACCTGTTTTATGTTACAGTTATGTATAAAGAGGGTCATCCCCTTCCTACGCCCATCTCCTGCATATGAATATTCTTAAGGGTAAAGAGCATCTTTTATTTGTCCTTACATACCCAAGAGGACCTCATACCAAGGCCAAGAATTGCTTAACAAGTGTTGAATGAAATAACATCTGCCATCAATCCAGTGCTCATTCTGTGCCAGGAAAACAGCTGTTAAGAACTTCATATACTGGTATGTTAGCATATTTATTAATAACCACCCAGTTATTCCCATTTCACAGAAGACAGAATCACACAGCTAGTAAGGACCAGGGACTCTAATCTACATTTGTCTGACTCTGGAGCCCTCTCCTTTCATGCCTATGCTACAGCTAATACATTTTTCATAAGGATATCCTTTGTTTTTTCAACCAAAGTTGGAGAACAGAAGAGCTCCAAGTATTCTGGTCTAGGCAGGTAGGACTGAGGGTAAGAGATGGGCGTTAGAGTAGATGGGGGCGAGTCGAGTCATTGCAGCTCTAAAGCTAATCTACCATTCAGCCATTCAATCTGTTTACTGAGAACCTACTAGGAGTTGAATTACTTGTTTCCCCTTCTTCAGGCTCCCCACTACATTCTCCTTCAGTAATAATTGCCACCATGTGTTGAAAATCTATATGACAAACGTGCCATTATTGTTTTTATTAAAAATTTCTATTTACTTTTAATACTGACAAAAATTCTATGAGATAAATATCAGTACCACCATTTCACAGATGGGAAAACTGAGACCCAAAGAAGTTGAATTACTTGCCAATATTAGACTGTAATGAACAGCAAAGCAGGATTAAAGTGTAGAGAGTCTGTAAAGCAAAATCCAACCCCCCCTTTTAAAAAAATATATTTTTATTGATTTCAGAGAGGAAGGGAGAGGAAGAGATAGAAACATCAATGATGAGAGAGAATCACTGATCGGCTGCCTCCTGCATGCCCCCTACTGGGAATCGATCCCGCAGCCCAGGCATGTGCCCTTGACCGGAATCGAACCTGGCACCCTTTAGTCCACAGGCTGACGCTCTATCCACTGAGCCAAACCAGCCAATCCCCTTTTTTTTGTCACACAGAGAATGCTGCCTTTTAATTTTTAGAGAAAAGATAAATTATGACTAACATTTAAACTTGGTTAAAATCACATTTGGCTGCAAGTAACAGATCTAACTTTGGTGGATTAACCAAATTTTCTTCTCCTCACAAAAAGTCAAGAGATGGCAGAAGAGATCTGGTACAGCAGTTCCAGAATGCCATCAGCTTCCCACCCTGCTTACCCCTCAAGGTTCTTGCCTTTGGTCACAAGAAGGTTCTCCACTTAGAAAACAGCACCCATGTTCCAGGGAGAAAGAAGGACAAAGAGCAAAAGGCCTAACCTGTGAGCACATAGTGTCCACCCCATTATAAGAGCTTTGTGGGGGAGTCCCACCCAGTTACTTACATCTCATTGGCCAGGGCTATGTCCTAGACAACCTCCAACTGCAAGGGATTCTGGGAAATCAAGTTTGTTTCTTTTTCTAACTAGCCATGGTGCCAAATTAAACAATATGGGTTCAGCTATAGGGAAGAAGTGGGTGACATGGACAGTGGTTGGGCATCTAGCTGTGTGTGTCCCACAGTGATGTAGAGCACAAGTCATCCTAGGACAGTGGTTCTCAACCTTCTGGCCCTTTCAATACAGTTCCTCATGTTGTGACCCAACCATAAAATTATTTTCGTTGCTACTTCATAACTGTAATGTTGCTGCTGTTATGAATTGTAATGTAAATATCTGATATGCAGGATGGTCTTAGGCGACCCCTGTGAAAGGGTCGTTCGACCGCGAAAGGGGTCGCGACCTACAGGTTGATAACCGCTGTCCTAGAGAATCAAGGTACCCTGCAAAGAGAAAAGCAATAAAAGAACCTCTTGGTAGTGCAGTCACCCACTGATGGGAGTGGAGGCCGGAAGAATGTGGAAGTGTTACAGAAGCATCCAAGCAGCTGATCCTGAGGAAGAACACGGAGTCCCAGGTGACTTCACACAAATCATCCTGGCAGACTCAGAGGCTCGAACCGCGTGTTTCCTCCGAGTTGTCCCTGTTTTCCTTCCTCCCACTACTCACTTCCCATGGTTCATTTAGATGAGAACCTACATGCTCATTCCACTGTTCAAATTCCGCTTCAAGCAAAACAACATTCTCTACTATGTGTTGTTATGAGAAGCAGCATCTTTAGAAAAAGATAACGATGGCAGGGACGTTATTTATGCAACTGCAGTCACACTGTCAAGATATATTAAGAAAGTAGGCCACAGAGTTTTAGCCTTGTTTTCACTTTCTCCCAACTAAAGTAAGTTCAGTAAACTTTCCTCATAAAAAACCTCATACAACTCTGTGGTGGCAAGATGGCATTGTGTAAAATATTACAGATGAAGAGAAGGATGACAAAAAGCCAGCAAAGGGACCTCTGTGAGCTAGATCCTAGGCACAGACATATGAGATAACACAGGCATATTTAGCGATACGGTATAGTATTACATTCATAGCAAGGGAAGAGTTCATATACTTCCCAATGGGCCTATCTACTTCTTGCTTGCCTAAAGAATTTAGCCACTCATTTATGAATGGACTTGCCACTGAAAACAGCATCTTTAGCCTCCCCTTCACCAGGTAAAATTAGATTTTCCCCTGTTAACAAGGCACACACACTAGAAATCAGCATACTGCTCCCTTGAACGTGCGTCTGTTTTTATGGCAAATGTTCAATGGCCCTAAACTAGAAGTGAAAATACTTAGCCTTACTCTGGAGTTCATAGGAAGTCCATAAAAGCTAAGGCCAGGCCCAAACATTATAGTACTTGATCTTCTTCCTCCACAATCCGTATTTCAGACATGAGCCTTTGCCAGGATGACTGCAACTCGGTGCCATTAGAGTTTGTACACTTCCTTCGAGTCGTGAGCATTTTTAGGTGCACCACTGGAACAGAAACCACTAAATGATCTTTCTATTCTGAACTCATTCCATTTGCCAACCAAAACAAGGATGTGCGTGTGAACCAGTCAAAATGTGAGTCACGCTGCCCTGGCTGGTGTGGCTCAGTTGGTTGGAGCATGGTTCCACGCACCAGAAGGTGGCAGGTTCGATTCCCGGTCGGGGGCATATGCCCAGATTGCGGGTTTGATTCCCAGTAGGGGCTTGTGCTGGAGACGGCAGATTGATGTTCCTCTCTTTCTCTCCCTTCTTCTCTCTCTCAAATCAATTTTTTTTTAAAATGTGAGTCACACCAAGCTCCAGGGAAACATATAACCAAAGTTTAGTCATAAACTGTGACAACACACCCACATGGACCACTGACTCCAAACCCACATTTCAGAAATAGTCTTCAATAGATACAGACTGACTCACGTTTCATTGAGACCTTCCTCTCCCCTCAAAACTGCCCAGCCCATGTGCCAACTTAAAACTCCCCGAAGGGCCCGATTTTTCCATCTAAAATGCAGTTTGTTGTTCTAGATCAGCCGTGGGCAAACTACGGCCCATTTGAAATGAATAAAACTAAAAAAAAAAAAAGACCGTACCCTTTTATGTAATGATGTTTACTTTGAATTTATATTAGTTCACACAAACACTCCATCCATGCTTTTGTTCCGGCCCTCCAGTCCAGTTTAAGAACCCATTGTGGCCCTCGAGTCAAAAAGTTTGCCCACCCCTGTTCTAGATCCTTCAACTTGGAAAAAAAATATTGAAGTAAAAGAAACTCACCACTTGGCTTTTTGAAACATTATCAACTAACGCCAAACAGGCGTCAATCATGGCTATATTGAAAATGAAGAGTGTGAAAGAAACACTAAGAGTTTGTATTTTGTATGTTTAGTTCAGTTTAGTTTTTTAAGCATTAGCTCCATATAATACAGCATCAATCTTTGTGGTGGTGATTATGTGACAAAAGCTGCAGGCTTTTCGACTAGGGAAAAGGTTCTGACATGCACAGCAATGAATTTCAGAAACTAATGACATAATATACTACAGGCACGGAACTGCACCAGCCCAGAGCCGTTTTTGGAGAGTGTCAACTTTTGGATAATTTGATGACTGATTTAATTACGAAATGATCAATCTTTAGTAGAAAGGAAATGCTGGCTGAAGGGCAGACACTTTGTTCCCTTCATCCCCAAACAACACTCAGCGTCACTAACCTTAACAGCTTTGAATCTGATACTTAAACGCATCTGTTCGACCATGGTGAAATTAATAATCATAATCATGGCTCCCTGAAAGATTTCACGATGGGCTGCTCAGCTGTGATATCTTTCTCCTCTCAATTTCAGAACTAACATGGCTTTCTAGGGAAGTGTCTGGAAAGAAAAAGCAATCATTGTGCAGTATCTCTTGCCTATGTTTCCACCATGAAGCAACATTTCTTTAATAAAGAATCAAGACACAGACCCAACGGTGCATGCACATTCATTCATTAATTCACTCATTCACGCGTTGTTTTGAAAAGGTGATTCAAATTAGGTCAGAAACATGTAATATCTTTGAAAGGACGGAATTATGAGTGAGGTCAATTAGTGAACAGTTTGGAAGCTGTGCTATTTGGGATAAAGGTACGTTTAAAAATGGGGGGACAGGTGAGGGGTGGAGGAAGTCAATGAGGAAATAAAGGGGACATATATAATACTTTCAACAATAAAGATAAATTTAACAAAATAAATGAAAATGGGAGGTGGAAAGCTAAAAAAGGTATTTTTAATGTAACAAATTACCAACATAATCTAAATTAATTACAAAATGCAACTATTTCAGGAATATAAAAGCAGGTTTTAGAAAGAAATCAGCTGGTGAATAACTGAGGTGGGGGTTGGGGGGGGGGAGGAATGACCTTGTTCTGATATATCTCATGCTGGTACAGAGAGTGACAAAAAGACTACAGAAACAGTAAGTGAACTCTCCTTCACTGAATTTGTTTCCAAAAAAATGTCTATGTTGGCCTTGAAATTAGGCACTATTGATCTGGAACTACAGTGTGCCCTAGATTTCAAGTCAACATTTGTCCACAAAGGCCAGATTACCCAATTTTTTAAAAAATAGCTACCAGAACTATTGACAGTTGCTGGTCAAAGATAATGAAATAAAAACCTGACCCTAGCCCTAGCCGTTTTTCTCAGTGGTTAGAACATCATCAGCCTACGGACTGAAGGGTCCCGG
Source organism: Myotis lucifugus (assembly GCF_000147115.1). NCBI lineage: Eukaryota > Metazoa > Chordata > Mammalia > Chiroptera > Vespertilionidae > Myotis > Myotis lucifugus. The sequence continues at coordinate 9,402,830 of NW_005871078.1, forward strand.
GTTTGATTCTAGTCAAGGGTACATGCCCGGGTTGCAGGCTGGAGCCCCAGTAGGTAGCCAATCAATGATTCTCTCATCATTGATGTTTCTATCTCTCTCTCCCTCTCCCTCTCTGAAATCAATACAAATACACTGAGTGGCCAGATTATTATGACCGGCCAGATTATTGACCACCCCATTAGTACTTCATTGACACTTCCAAAAATACTGAATATTGAAAACTCCCTAAGCAAATACTCTCAAGGTTTTATTATTATTATTTGCATAACTAATTCATTTCATTGTACTGATGGGGTGGTCATAATAATCTGGCCGGTCATAATAATCTGGCCACTCAGATTATTAAAAAAACACACACCTGAGCCTACCTTTCTCAATAACAAACATATTTCAAGTTTTGTCTTTTGAAAGAACCGTGTTTTACTATACCACATCTGCCTCATAAACTAGGACCACGAAAGAGAAATATTGGTTAAAACTAAGTATGTAAAATTACTGCTATTACTCAAAAAACTGTTAATAAAATTTAAAGCTTTAGTATATTCAAGTCCCTAAGCCAGGACTAGTTTCTTGGGGTGGGGGGGTGGGGGTAAGGAGGAGCCTAAATCTGAATTTGGCACATCAGGATAACATCCCAAAGGTATTTTTTTACTTGACTGGTTTTTGCAGCTCCATCCCTGGGTATTACAAACTCCAGTTTGAACACTCCATCAGCCAGGGCTCCAGTGAGCTCACATCAGCCCACAGGAATTCCACATCACCTCCTTCTCTTTCCCACTGAAAAATACTGTGTTTTACGTGCTTCCTACAGAACATAAATAGAAACGACTTGTCCCCCAGGATTTCAGAGCCATCAGGAAATTTCTGAGTCTAAAACACAAACCAAAGTGAAAATAGTCTGGCCTCTCCAGTAAAGCACACCTTCCCTTTGCAAAAATCCTGCTCTTTCTCCACCCTGTGCTAATTAATTTGTTCAGAAACGGAGAACAATACAGAGCCAGGTGGTTTTATAAACAGCCAACAAAATACTTCTTTCTAGCTCTGAACTTTAATTGTCATCTGGCTAGAAAGATAGAGAGCCCCATCTATGAAGTCCTGTAACTCCACACTTCCTGACTTGGTTTTATGAGAAGTAATGTGGTGGCTTCTTTCCTTCCTCACCTCCTGGACATGCCCTTCGGTTCAGGCACCGGGATGCAGCTTTCGACTCACAATGAAGCCCACACCCGTTTCCTCCCAGACCAGGCAACAGAAGGATCCTTCCTCACTGTGAGGAACAGTGGTGAATGAAAAGGGAAACTTGACTCAGGCGTCCCTCAGCCCATACATTTTTTTCCTGCTCCAGGAGAAAGAGCCTTAAGCACTGTTAAGTGAGAGTTCTGAATCAGTTTGTGGAGTTAAGTTTTTCCCCCAGAAAATCAATCACACCCAGTTAATGACCTGGGCACACACATCTCCAAGTGGGGGGCCGGGGGGGGGGGGGGGGGGGGGAGGTTTGAAACAGGAAATAAAATATTAGAATTCTATACTTCCAGTTCTCAAACTATCTTTTCCTCCCCTCCCGGTAGGCAATTGCTTTCCCTAATTACCAAACTTGGACACTAAATCAAACCCTCCTTCTATTGCTCTCTGCACTTCTTAGTGAAAGGAAGGATTTGTTTCGGTCCCACATGTTGAAAAATACATGTTCCTATAATTAAGAGTCTGTATGCCACGCCTTCTGCCACATTTCCCCGTTAAAACTCCCTTTTCTAAAAATGATCCCTGAAAACACAACTGCCAGCCCTCATCCTTTCCTCAGCCACGGAACACAGACCTGAAGATCTTCAGCAGCCCTCCTAACCCCGCCAGATCACAGGGTGGGCAATGATACGGATTCTCGGTTAAAATGTAAGAGTGCAAAGAGCTGGAGTTTTTACAAGTGTGGTCCCAAGAGACTCGTTTTCCCACAAGCTCATAATGAATTCACCCCCAGTGAATTTCTCACATCCTGACTGGACTATATAAAAAGATTTCATATGCTGCTATATAACAACACATAAGAATAACCATTACATTCTTTCAGTTAAATCCCACTATGTAATAGGCCACACGGGATCTAAAAAGATACACCACTTTTGTTCTCTCGCAAAAAGCCCCATTTTTTTAGTCAATATTTCATAAACTTTTTGTGACATTTTAAAATACTGCCCCCCATCCCCCCAATCATCCCAACCCTCATACTCCTCGGATTGGGGTTCCCAAGTATTATTGGGAGACCAGGGTCTATGGGGAAGGGGGTGGTCTAAGGATACAGGCAAGCCCTTACACGTCCAGCCCTGGAGGTATTTTCACACATAAGCTCATCGGCAGCCCGAGGAGTAAACCTTACACCACCACCCCCCAAAAGTGCCCGATCCCATTGGGAAACAGGAGTTCAGGAAAGGAAATCGACCCGGGAGGAGGAGGCGCAGCTGCTACACCCAGCGGCAGCCACACAACGGCGCCGCTGCTCTCGGGTCTCCGAGAGGCGTCCAGCGCCCTTACCTGGGGGTGGGCGCCGCCGGCACTAGTTCCAAAAGTTCTGGATCACCTTCCCCCGGAGTTCAAAGCCCCAGCACTCTGGCCCCGCCACGGCCAGCAAACCCGAGTCCGGTCCCGTCCCGCTCCCGCCGTCCCCACCCTCCGGGCCCTACACCATGTCAGGAATCCGGGCAGACACCGAGCTGGGAGCTGACATCACTCCCGGGCCCAGGTACCTCCCCCTCCCTCCGCCGCCTCTCTCCTCCCCCCGGCGGGGATTAGCCAAAGAGCGTTCGCAGGGGGGCGGGGGCGGCAGCGCCTCGGCTCCCGCTGATTGGGCCGGGGGACAGTCACTCAGAGGAGCCAACTAATTTTATACATTCCTCGCGGAGCCAGACTAGGGCTGGAAGTGGGTGTTGATGGAAAAAAAAATGCTGCCTTTCCTGCTATCTCTCGGGAAAGGAGATGTATGGGGAAGCACCTCGCGGGTCGGGGTTTTAAACTTTTCTTTGGCGTATTCACTGCATCCCAGATCAGAAATGAAACTAACCCACCCCAACCCCCTTTTTAAGGAAAAACCATTGCCTCTGTGTCACGGGCAAGTCCGAGTCCGGCGGCGCGCGGAGCAGAAAATGGCCAGCTGTAAAAAGCATGCAAATACAGGAACACGCCAGCTCCCTCTGCTCCCCTATTACCTGGGGACCGCGGGGTGTTCCCCTAGACGGGAGATTTAGAACTTCAAAGGCACTTGGGGAGAATTTGGAAGCCAATGCTAGGAAAGGCGACCAGCTGTGAATTGTTAACTTGCAGCGTTCTCCGACCATGTGACTGCTTTTGCTGTTAGCGATGAAAATCAATCACACCACGCGAGCTTCCAGGCAAATAAAAGCGAAATAAGAAAAATTATTATTTACCTGTTTCCCAGCCTTAACGCTGCTGTTTCCATGCACAACTGAAAAGGAGGGGAACTCACAACTGAGCTGAACAAGCCACAGGAGAATAATTACTGTTGAATGGAACCAATTGCAGAGGCTGAGCTATCAATTAAGAATTAACTAACATTTACCCTCGACGGATATCACGCTGTATAATCCCCTTGGCTAACAGAACAGAAGGATTCTCAGGAGATGGTTCTTTCGATGTGTCTCTCTGCTCCCGGGCAGAACTGCAGGGTGAGAAGTGACTCTATTTATATGAGATATATAGGTAGCTTATTATCCATCATCTTCTGGAAGGACAATGAATTAATTATTGACTTTCTGTTGGATTAGATTTTCTTTGATGGATGACAATGTTGTACATTTCACCATCCTGCCATATTTGTAGAGGGATGCAGAGTCCAACACTGCCTCATGTAATCCTCACCACCATCCTGTAAAGGGGGCATCATTGGCCTCATTTTTTTTATCTAACAGTTTTATTTTTTAATAACTTTATTTTTATTGTTGATACTATTACAGATGTCCCCACCTCCTGCCGCCATTAGCCCCATTTTAACCTAAGAATCAAAGGCTCCGCCAGGTTACCTACGTAAATTTCTCCAGAACACTCAGAACTGGGGTTGAAACCAAGATCCATTAGACTCCAAAGCCATTTTTTTCTCTTTACTTGAAAGCAATGACTGCCCACAATCTACACTCATTCGAACAGTATAATGCTAAAAAATAAATAAATAAAAATCCACAGACCTACTTTATGTTATTGCCATTGTTAGACCTACACCATTCCAAGCTCCTACCTTACACTTCTGACTCCATTTCCCCCCAGCTCTGTGCACCCCTACCAGATGAGTTTTCTAAAACACTGTTTGGTTTTGCCATCAAGATCTTCCCCTCTAAATTCTGGCCCCCTTTCTCGGCAATTCTTGGCTAGCCATTTAACACTCTCCCTAACCTGGTCTATTTACCTCTCCCACCTTATCTCCCACTTCAGTCCTGGGAAACACTGCTACAGACTAACTGGTCTCCTCACAGATCTCGGCTTGATTCTCTTCTTCTGGCCTAACTGGAAACCCCACTCTTCTGTGTATGGGGGCAGGAGGGGGGAGGAGGGGAACAGGGGAAGGTTGTCGTGTTTGTTTGTTTTTTAAAAAATAGAACTTTTAAGACCTATTCTCTTAGCAACTTTCAAATATGTAATACAGTATTATTAACTATAGTCACCATGCTACACATTACATCCCCAAGACTATTTTATAATCGGAAGTTGGTACCTTCTGACCCTCTTCTGCATTTTAAGTCCTACCCTTCTCTCAAAGCTTAATTAATCAAGGTCCTGTCCTTGCTGTGCACTATGTGGACAGAAAAAGGGCTTGGAGTCCATTGCCCAGTTCTGCTACTTACTTGCTGTGTAACTTGGCAAAGTCACTAAAACATCCATCAGCTCCCTCTTCTATGAAATGGGGCTGATGATGCATCCAAGGTTATTGTAAGCTTTATTGCGATTGTACAGATGTGTAAACATATGGTAATATATGTCTACCTATATACATTTTCTATCTTCCCAACCCCCCCTCCATTCCTTAAATAAACCATACCCCGAAATACCCCCAAATAATCTTGAAGCCAAAAACCCATCTCTCTCCCCCTCCCCTACCCCTTTGGCCAGAGTCCTTCCCTTTTCCCACTCTGCCACCATTCATGCAGCAGTCCTTCACCCTGTCAGATATTTTATGCACCAAACACTTAACCTGCCTCTTAGCCACTCATCCTTCGCTCCCACAGTCAGGGACACACTTGTCTGTCGTGCCTGTTGCCTGCCTTGCCCTCCCAAATGCCTTCTAACAGTGGCTGAGTGGCTACCAGTCATTCTTCCAGCCCCAGTCATAGGATGGCTACACTCAGGCTCACATTCTACAACCAGCAGCAGGAGATGAGGGAGGGAATGTCCCACCCCCATAGGGATGGCAGGATAGAATAACAGGAAGTTGCCTCCCATCCCCTCCACAGCTGGAGTGATAACAGCTGCCATCAGAGTCCGGAAAACAAAAGACTCAAGAGGAAAGCTGAAAACTGGCCCCGGCTGAAGCAGTAGTGTTCAAGCCCGGGGTTCCAGAGTGGGTGAGAAAGGAATCGATGGGCCAGATTTCAGGCTCCTTCTCCCCAGCCTCTCCCCTCCCCCTTAATCAGAGTTACAGCTGTTCTCTGTTCTACATTTAGGCTTCACCATAATGCTTCATTTTTAAAAGAGACTCTAACACTTAAAGAGATATACTGAAACCACTGGCCTCTGTGTATCTTAGGGAAGCCCCAAAGAATAAAGACATCTCAGCAGAAGTGAACTAGGGTGTCCAGGGAGCAGCGACCCCGAGTTTACCCACTCCTCTGAATCTTAGCTGACTTAATAGAAAAGTCTGTTTATGACTTCTGTGGTTTCAACACGAATCAGCTCTGAAGATCAGATATCTACTATCTGCCTAATTATTCCGATGATCAGCCTTACCTTTAGTACCTATGAATTTTGCCAGATACTGTCACTACGGGGTGAAGTGTGGAGGAGGACACTCTGAAAGCAAGAGAAAACATACAGAAAATAACAAAAGTAGAACGTAGAATGGATCCTGTAGGTCATCTGATGCAACTACCTATTGGAGGCAAGAATCCTTTCCATAGCATTCCTGACAAGTAGCCCTCTAGCACCCACTTGAATTTATCTGGCAACAATGAGCACTTGAGCTAGAAGAGCAGCCCACCACTAAAGATCTTTCTCCTAGGGGGCCAGGTCCTGCTTTTCTGACTATTCCCCCAAAGATCTCTGTCTTGTGTCTCGTTTAATCCTCACAACCATCCTATAAGGTGAGTGTTATTAGCCCTATTATGACATAAGAATCAAAGGCTCAGCAATCTATAATAATAAAAGTGTAATATGCTAATTAGACCGGACATCCTTCAGGACGACCTTCTGGATGAAGCTGGGCTGAGAGGGAAGCCCAGGTCCTGGGTGCCAGAGGGAAGCTGGTGCCGACAGCCGGGGGAAAGAAGGCCTACTCTTGCACGAATTTCATGCATCGGGCCTCTAGTCTAGTGTTACATAAGTAACTTGCTCTGGAACACCCAGAACTGGGATTGAAACCACGATCTCTGACTGCAAGCCATTTTTCTTTATATGCATCTAAACCATTGATTGCCCACAATCTACTCACTTTCAGTGCTGCCCACTAGAGTCACAGATTGAAGATTGACTCTTTTTATTACCTCCAGCCCCAAGCCTGTGCATGCATAGGATGCTTTCCTTAATTAGTTTGTTTAGATGCAGATACAGGAAAAGCTCACCCAACTCATCAGGGTCATGTAATCTGCCTGTCTGGTCTTTACAGGCTTCCAGCTGCAGGTCTCTATAGCATAGTCCTGATTACTCTAGATGCCTATCAAAGCGCTTGAATGTCTCCCCTCTACCTCTCTGAACTTATCACTGTGCTTCATACATTTGGACTGTGCAAACTGAGTCACTCTGCACCCACATCCCCATTTTTACCCATTTCTTCTAAAATCCATCTCAGAGGATTGTTGCAAGGATCTGATGAGATGTCATATGCATGATGACTGAGCATGTTGCCTGACACATCGTAAATCATCAGTACACATTCTTTTATTTTTCTAATGACATAAAACAATTATAGTATTATTTTTACATATGGCTTATGTCCTGCACTAACTGTAAGTTTCTTACAGTCCTTGAGGGCAGGATGCCAATTTTTTTTTATCTTTATGTCCTTTATGGGGTTTAGAACTATGTGTTGTCCCATGAAAAGTCAACAAAAATTTACTGAATGAGCCCTGGTTGAGTGACTCAGTTGGTCAGAGTGTCATCCCACACACCAAAAAGACTGTGGCTTGGGTGACAAATTGGGCAAATGTGGGAGGCAGACAATTAAAGTTCCTCTCCAACATCAATCAATGTTTCTCTCCCTCTCTTCCCCCTTCCTTTCTCTCTAAAACCAATAAAAACACATTCTCAGATGAGGATTTAAAAAAAATTACTGAATGAATGAATGCCATCCTTTGCTTAAAACTTCTAATCTTCTGTTTAGAAATTCATGAGGAACTTGACCAGAGTGGTCTTAAAGTGAGGTGGGCTAGTAAGAAGCTCAGAAAATTCCTTGACAAGGGGAATGGGAAAACTGAGACAGATAGCTGAACAAGCTGGTGAGCAATTTATAATCAGATACAGAAGGTCACTAGGGTACCAGAAAGCCCTGGGTACCTACCAATAGGCAAAACTGGTGCCAGACCTCACCCCTGGGTGGCCTTTCTTTCCCTGGCATGTCGCTGGTCATGTGGTTCAGACCTTTCAGATCACTGGTCATGCAGTTTAGACCCCTTGTGACCTTTCCTCCCTAGAGATAATATCTAGGCCTCAGTTGTATTTCAGCTTCAGGCCCAGAAGAGCAGCAAAACCATATGGTTGACACCAGGACCAGCTATGGTGACTAATGACCCCCTGCCTTGTTGCTGACTAATCAATGGAGACCAGACCCTGAAAGATACATCTGGAAAAGCTGATAAATGCTCTATTGAGATGCTTCCCTGAGACCTCCCCTTTACCCCCAGCCTTTAAAACCCTCAAGCTGAAGGACCCAGGGCACACTCTTCCTCCTGGGAACACACCCATGCCTTTCCCTCCCCTCACTTCTCCCCACTAAGGTTGCATCTTCTAAACTGTAAGGACCCCATGAGACTTGCAATCAGGGGAGCAATGGGCAGTGGCAGCTAGTCCCAAGCTAACCCCTGAACCTGTTTCCAAGGTCCCCTTTTCTCTGAATTTCCACTGAGCTGACAGCAGCCCCCCTTGGCTCACTTCTTTCCTGTGGCATTTCTAGAGAGCCAGGCAGAGCAGCACCTAAGTCTCTCCTGTTGCTTCTTCTATCCTAGGCCCTTCCTTGTTTCACTGTCCCCAGCTTTAATAAACGTCCTCTTAGAGTCACCTGGACTCGTGTTGTGAAATCTTTCCTGCACAAAGTCAAGAACCCACACACTACAGGCCAGCCCGAGGCAAACCCACATTAGGCCCACTCTGGCCCTGTCCCTTTCTGATAAAAGGATCTGGGAGCCTCAGATTGTTCTCATTCCAGTCACATTGATGAAGACAGAGGAGGGTGAACACATGGTATACATCATGAACCCACATTCAAATGAAGCCAGCTTAGCTTTCGAATTCCTTCTAAAGGAAGTTGCTGCATATTCTGTCTGATTCTAAGTATGGCATTGCTGATAACCCAGACACCGTTTTAATATCCTTTCACTGGAGACTGTCACTACTTGGCTACCACCACTGATATCAATTCTGAATCCAACCCTCCTCCTTATTCCCTTTCTGCCCATGGGGACAGATTAGAAGTCTACCCAGTGGCTCCCTCCAAGCAAAGCTTTATTTTAATCACTCTTTCCTTATAACCAAGATTGTGCTGGTTATTCTCTAGTACCTGCCGGATAAATCCAAAAACCTAGTTACAGTCAGTCAACTCCCCCAATTTATCATTCTCTTTAAAATGGAAAACCATTTTAATTAAAAATAGAAACTATGTCTTTTTCATGGTCTTTGATTAATGTTCAATTAGTGACTAAAGGAAACAAATTAAGTTCTCTCAAGCAATTAACCCCATTTACAAACATGGTAAACTGAATTTACCAAAAGTATGTGTCTGATTCCTATACTCTGAAAGAGGCCAACCAGAAGGAGAATCAGCCTTTTCAATACATAGCAGCAATTCCTATTTTCCATCCCATGCGGATGATCTGCATAGCATTCTTCCCCGGGCTGTCAGGCCTTTTCAGGGTTGACAAGTCACTGCCATTTCTTCCTACCAACACGCACTGTGCACAGACAGACCTCTATAGAGGTCCTGGGAACGTGCTCAATCAGCAATAAAGCATTACCCATAACCCGTGACTCCCACCTTGATTTTCACCTGCCACAATATTAAGTAAAGTTCGTTTCTCAAATGAAATATCATGGCTCATTATTAATCACAATTTTCCCAGTGTGACATTGTGGGGCACCCCCTTCTCTGGACCAGTGCCATGTGCCCGGGCCTCTAACTAATTCATTCATTCCTATCCCACTCACCTGTTCAGCTAGACAATCATTAATTTACTGTGGCTTTATTCAGTCTCTCCTAATCCTTAACTAGAATTCTTCCATTTAACTAGAATTTACATTTAAAAATGGCATGTTAGACTTCAATCCCAGAAACTTCTAAGAGGACTAAGACGAATGAGTGTTAGCTATAAACAGATGTAAGATAAGCATGGGACAACTGGTTTACATAAATACTTTCATTAAAGGAACTTTGCTGGCAAGTTGAAACAAGTTGCTGATTAACAGATCTTCGAGCTAGAGCCTCCTACCTCCCAAAGCCTGCAAAAAGAAACCCCAAGTTCTCTGCTGCTTTCCCTTGCTCCTCCCGATCCTATCTCCAGCCTATCTCCAGAAAAGCCTTTCCACTGAAGCATGCTGACTGTGTAGCATCTGAATTGCCAGGTAATTAGTACTGCGGTTTGTTAAACTGCCCAGGGTATTAAGGGAGCAAAGAGAAAGTTACAAGCATCCCTTTAGCATGTCTGTCTTTTTAAATGCTTTAAACCTCTTTCCTCTTATTTCATCTTAGATAATTTCCATTTGATTCTATATTGCTTGAGTTCCGAAGTAGCCACATGTAGTAGCCACAGAACTACCTTTTATATTGCAAGATGCCATTTCTGAAAAAGATCATCACCCATTCCCGAGTAAAAGGAAGCGTAAGAAATGGCACCTTTTCTTTGGGAAAATTAAATAAAGGTCTAGGGTCACTTGACATTGTTGAGCTTCAGTTTCTCCATCTGTGAATGAGCTGGTGACAATGCTAAAGGAAGAGTGTACTAGAGTGAAGTCATGAAACCCTAGATCAGTGGTTCTCAACCTTCCTAATGCCACGACCCTTTAATACAGTTCCTCGTGTTGTGGTGACCCCCAACCATAACATTATTTTCGTTGCTACTTCATAACTGTAATTTTGCTACTCTTATGAATCGTAATGTAAATGTCTGATATGCAGGATGTATTTTCATTGTTACAAATTGAACATAATTAAAGTATAGTGATTAATCACAAAAACAATATGTAATTATATATATGTTTTCCGATGGTCTTAGGCGACCCCTGTGAAAGGGTCGTTCGACCCCCAAAGGGGTTGCAACCCACAGGTTGAGAACCGCTGCCGTAGATGCTGTATCCCTGACAGGTTCCTTCTGACAGAGTCCAAAATTGTTCTCTACACACAGGATTCTCAGTTAACATCCTGAGACGTTTGCTATCTTGAACAGTACTGATTGGACCATGGACTCTCACCTGAATCAAAGTATAGTACAGTCAAGTCTAAACTTGCCAATAGCCTGAAGCAAATAAACATGGAACTCCTCAGCAGAGCTCCATACTGAATGGTCACTAATTGGCCCTATCAAGTCCTCTCTCAAGACAGTGAATGTAAGACACATAGAAAACCAGAAAATAGAGTAGAAAAGAAAGAAGCAAAGAAACAAGTAGATTGAAGGCAATAAAACAGAAGAAAGAGTCTATGGAAGTATGGATTATGGAAAATTAGATAAGGAGAAAGTCACTAACTTAGGTAAAATAGAAAGCAGAAAAAGCTAAATGCTGAGAGTCACACATAGAAAAGGTGGTGTTTGGAATCATGAGACAGTAGACATCATGAAGGGAGTGGAGAATAGCCGCAGAATTAATGGAAAATAGAACAACGGTAATAAAAAAGAAAAGGATAATAGGAAACACCAATGTCTGTGTGTCTGGTACTATTTTAAAGGTTTTAAATATATTCAACCCTGTGAGTCTGTTTCCATTTCACAGACTAGGAAACTAAGCCACAGAGAGCTTCAGTCACTTGCCCAGGGTCACACACTGGGAAGAAGCATAACTGAACCCAATTTGGCGCTGGAATCTGTGCAGAGGGAGAAGCTGAGTTACAGGAATGATAGACCAGCAGAGTTAATGTTAAATTCTTAACCAGGTTCCAGTTCTCCTGAGGCTCAATGGTTCAGTGGTTTCCTGCACTTCCTTCATTCCCCAGGTGGTCCCACACTAAATCCCCATCCCCTGAAGTAACCTGAACACTCGTTAATGCATCTTGAGAGAGCCTAACACTTACACAGGATTTCAAGTGAAAAAATAAATGTGACACAGTGAAGTGTTTTTATTCTGAAATGAGGTGAAAGTTCTGAAGCTATGGCCTAGTGATCAAGATAGAGTTTGTCTCTAAATCATTCTTTGGGCCAGCCTCAGTCTGTCTTGGCAGTATATTGTGCCACACACTGTGGGAATTCTAGAAAGTATTAGTTTTCAACATGTAATTATCATTACTTATTAATTAAATATAATTATATTAATTACATGGCCCTGTTCTACCTCATTTCTTCCCTAAGCAACTAGAATGAAGAGGCTATGATTACAGAGGCACTGAACAAAGACCAAAAGAAAGGGAGCTTGAATATTTTTTATCTCCCTACCACCTCTCACCATCGCAGTCAGATCACTTAGGCTCTTAACAAAGTTTATATTTATTCTAATTATAATGAGAACAAAGTCAGGGAACACCTTACTACCATTTTCTTGTTTCAGTAAAAAACAAAAACCTTCCCTCAATCAGCCTCGTTTTGCTTTAACTGAGCACATTTGTGAGAGAAACCACAGGTATGAGGACAGGTGCTGCTTTCTTGCAGGGCTCCTTTGCCAGGGTCTGAGCTTTGTTATCAAAAGGGAAATCAATGGAGGCCTGGCCAGCGTGGCTTAGTGGTTAAGCATCGACCTATGAATCAGAGGTCAGGGTTCGATGCCCAGGTTGCGGGCTCGATCCCCAGTAGTGGACATGCAGGAGGCAGCCGATCATTGATTCTCTCTCATCATTGACGTTTCTATCTCCCTCTCCCTTCCTCTCTGAAATCAATAAAAATATATCTTTTTTTAAAAAGGGAAGTCAATGGGCGTTGTGAATCAGTGATGCCATCATCATGTGAAGAAGGAAAAGAGCTGGAGCCTAGGTGCAATCCTGCCTTAGGAGAGGTTAAATTACAAAAAAAAAACTCTGAAAAACCCCCGAAATCTGCTGAAAACCAGTAGAAGATTTAGAACTTTTTCTTGCACTAAAAATTCTTTCCGTAGGATATTATTGTTTGAAAGATTACTCGTGTTGGGCATCTTATTCTAATCCTTTTAACCCACTGGCTTCTAAATTCTTTTAGAAGCTAATACATAGGTCAAAGAAAATAATCACCCTCTTCCAAAATGCCACTCAAACTCCCCTGACTTTCCCTCCTAGTGAGGAGTGCTCTTATAAGGATCAGCTTGATTTGTCCTGCCCTATTTTAGACCTCAGGGTTGGGTCCCGTTGCCTGCTATAGCTTTATTTGTTTATTTATAGGACAAAAGAGTCATATGTGTGGAAATAATAACACTTTTGTCAGAAAGTCAAGCAGCAGCATGGAAGCTCTGGGGTCCAAATGCCACTTTCAGCAGATTCCTCGGGAACGCGCCAGGAGAGAGAGGAGGACAAAGAAATGGCACGCCCTGCAGCACAGACCCTAAAACTATAAATACCAAGTTATCAAACAACCTGCACTGCTCATCCCAGCAGAGCGGCTCAGCTCTGAGAGGTGTCTGTCCCACTCACCGCATCCCCACGTGCACACTCTCCCCGCCCACTGACTAATGGCTCATTGAATGTAAATTGAGAAAAAGAAAAAAAATGGATTCTTTCTAGTGATCCTGGGACTCAGCCTGGGCTGGACATTTAATGTTCAAAATTGAACACCTTTCTGGGCCCTCTTTTCACGCTCTCTGAGAGCCTAGTCCTAGAATCTGATTTAATCTCCCCAACAAACCTAATGGCGAGTGCAATTATTCTCGCCACTTTCCAGAGAAGAGCACTGAAGGCTGGAAGCAAAGCCGGCTTCCCGAGCAGGAGATGCACGCAGTCGCACGGGGCCCACGTTCCGAGGGGCCCCGCCCTTGGCTTAATCCTCTGCTGTCCTCTTGAAATTCTTAATGATTTTTTCACAAGGGGCCCCACATTTTTATTTTGCACTAGGCCCCACAGATTATGTGGCTTATCCTTCCTCGAAGGGTTAACCTACTTTCCCAAGCTCTCTGTTATTGTGCTAAGGCTGCCATAACAAAGTACCACAGACTGGGTGTCTTGGGCAACAGAAATGTATTTTCTCACAACTCCGGAGACTAGATTTCCAAAATCAATGTGTCGACAGGATTGGTTCCTTCTGAAGTCTCTCTCTTTGGCTTGCTGGCTGCCTTCTCTCTGTCTCCACTGGGTCTTCTGGATTAGGGTCCAACCCTAATGACCTCATTTGAACTTATCTCCTTGAAGACCCTGTCTCCAGTTTCAGTCACATTCTGAGGTCAGGGGTTAGGACTTTAATGTATGAGTTTAGTGGTGGGGTGACACATAGTTCAGCCCATACAGTCCCATATCAGCCAAAAAGTGGGAGAGCCACCAGATCTGTTTCATTTCACTGTGCCCCTGCAAGAGCACAGCGGCAGCTCCTGTGGTCACCAGTGGGAGACGTGGAGGCACACGAAGTTCAGTACTTGCTAGTGTGAAGCAAAATGGCAATACAGGAAATATATTTGTATATTGATAGCACTGGGTCCACACCTCCGCTCTCCTGGCACTAAATCTACTGCTGGACTTGTTCTGCCTTTGACAACCTCGCACAGACACTGCTGCCAGAGAAGACCGTCCCCCTCTACGATTATAGGTTCTTGGGCTGTCTGTCTTCGGTAATTTTCAAAATAGCACAGTTGACTCTATGTCTATCCAAGGCGGGGAAATCATTGCTCTTCTACTCACAAATTTTACAAAGGCACCTCTGTGGAATGCACCCAACATATGCTTGGTATAGCCTCTTTATCTCATTCTTCTGCTGGCTCCAGGCTGTGAGAGGTGAGCAGTGAGAAGCGGGTTTAGGGGAGATAACTGGGGAGTAAGGTAACTCATTTACATGATAAAACAGGAAATCCATTTCCAGTTTGGACATGGATAGTGTTTTAATGCGAACAGATCTGGAATTTGGACTGAAGACCTGGGGGTATTATAATACGAACTGGCAAGGGGGGTGGGGGGAGGGGAGAGGGCGCACCAGATTTCTTCTTTCGAAGAAAAGAGCTCTTTGGTGACAGCTGGGCCAGGGAAAGCATTTGTTGTGCTTTGGCTCACAGATCTAGCGGAGCAGGAAGGGAGGCAGGTCAGGCACAGGGTACTCTGGTCTATGCACTGGCTCTGATACTAACGTCGGGCAGGTTACCTTACCTCTCCAGACCTTAGTTTATTCTCTGCAACTTGATGCTTTAAAGTCCCATTCTATCTTTCAAATTCAGTACCTTTGATGGGGTGGAATAAGTGTTCTTTGCACAAATGAGGGAGCATGGCATACCAATTTTCATTACATTCACTCTCCGGTTATTGCAATGTGATCTTTTACAATTTGTTTTTGTCCAAATGTATTTTTTAAAATACATGTCCTTTATGATTAAAAAAAAATATAGCTCTAGCTGGTTTGGCTCAGTGGATAGAGCATTGGCCTGCGAACTGAAGGGTCCAGGGTTCGATTCCGGTCAGGGGCACATGCCTGGGTTGCAGGCTCTATCCCCAGTGTGGGGCGTGCAGGAGGCAGCCAATCGATGATTCTCTCTCATCATTGATGTTTCTATCTCTCTCTCCCTCTCCCTTCCACTCTGAAGTCAATAAAAAAATAAAAATAAAAATAAATCATATACCACTGAGAAAACTAGACAACACCTTGCTCAGGTGATTAAAATTAACATCCCCAACGAAGGACTGATGAACTTCGCATGCCTCCAGATATGACACTCTGAGAAGGACACAATGCCACTTAGGCAATATTCTGGCCCAAATGCATAGTCTGAATCTAATCACAAGGAAACAGTAAACAAGCCTAAATTGAGGACATTCTGTAAAATGTATGCCTTACTCTTAAAAAATGTCAGTGATATCAAAGACAAAGAGGGGTTGAGGGACTTGTTCACTTGAAAGGAGACTAAAAAGACAAATATAACAAGTAAGACATGATCTTGGACTAGATCTTATATGGAAAAATATTTCTATAAAGGATAGTATTGGTACAATAGACAAAATTAGGATATGGGTTTTTAATTAATGTATCAATGTTAAATTTCCTAAATTTTTCAACCATACTGTTGTTCTATAAGTAAATTTTCTTATTATTAGGATATATACATTCAAATATTGTGGAGTAAAGGGAATGATATATGCAGACTTTCAAATCATTAGAAAGAAGAGAAATTGATGAGACAAATGGTGGCAAAATGTTAAATATTGGTAAATTGGGGTACAGGATATATAAGAGTACCTCATATATATAAAATAATTTGAAATTAATTTAAAATAATTTGAAATTATTTTAAAATAAAGGGTATTTTTTTTTAAAAAAATAATACATGTTCATTGCACGAAATTTTCTGAAGAAGAAAAAACACATGCAATCCCTCCACCTTTTTCATTGCATGAAATTTTCTTTTTTTAAAATATATTTTATTGATTTGTTACAGAGAGAAAGGGAGAGAGATAGAGAGTTAGAAACATCAATGAGAGAGAAACATCGATCAGCTGCCTCCTGCACATCTCCTACTGGGGATGTGCCCGCAACCCAGGTACATACCCTTGACTGGAATCGAACCTGGGACCTTTCAGTCTGCAGGCCGACGCTCTATCCACTGAGCCAAACCGGTTTCGGCATGAAATTTTCTGAAGAAGAAAAACCACATGCAATCCCTCCACCTTTTGTATATACAGGCACCCCTCAGAGATAGGGTGGGTTCAGTTCTAGACCACCGCAATGAAGCCAAAATCTATTTTTGGAGGGTCTTGCCTTCAATTTGTGAAAAACACCTGTGAAGCAAAATAAAGTGAAGGACAATAAAATTAGGTAGGCTTGGTACCCAATTTCTTTTGAAGAGGAGAGTTCATTGGTAGCAGTTGGGTGTTTGCTGTACTTTGGCTCGAAAGTACTGGGTAGAGGGAAGGGTGGCAGATCATGGCCAGTCATTGATTTGTTGGGCCCTATAATCTAGTCCGGCCAATGATTCTCAAGAGGAAACCTGCTGGGACCTTCTGGAAAATATCAAGTTGTGTCATGTGAAGACATTTGGAGCAAAAATAGCCATCGTGGGATCATAAAGGGAAAGCCAAGAGAATGGAAGTTAAGGTGTTTCAAGATCCTGACATCACTGAGCTGCTTAATTAACCAACACTGGAACCACCCTAGTTGCAGAACATGAGGTAATAAATGCCCTTATTCTTTAAGCCAATACTATTTTGATATACTGCTACAGACAAAAGTATCCTAACTGTTAAACCTCTACTTTTAAACACGATAATGCAACTATTTGCTTTGCTCGTTTATCAATCACATGTAATAAAAGCTCTTCCAAATGGAAACAAAAAATCATGGGACCAAATCTGGTTTTGAGCATGTGGTTAGTGAGTTCACCAGCCAGAAGCTAAAGGGAACACAAGTTTCCAGATTGGAACAGGCAATGTGGGCTTCATGCCCAGAAAGTCAGAAAGGGAGAGCCAACCTCACTGTCTGGTGCAGAGAGGCCCTGAGTACCAGAAAAAGTAACCGGACTTTAGAATGGCTTTGCCTTCCAGAGGGGATTCAATTTGGGGAGTAGACAGTGGAAGAGGCAGAAAACATTGTAACCCCTGGAGTAGCTTGGTACCTGTGCCTCACATACAGGCTGAGTGAAGAGTGGGCCATTGTCCATTCCAAGCCTACATCAATGATCTGTGCATCCGTATGGCTCCTGGGAGCAGTGACCAATGGCAGAGATGATGCCAGAGAGAGGCATGTGGCAGGTGGTATCTGAAAGCTTTAGCACCAATGGGAAGCTGCACTCGACACTTAATAAATGCTAGTTAGTTGATTAATTAATAAATATTTATTGAACACTTGCTATCTTCTAAGTGATGTACTAAATGCTAAATATGCAAGGCTTAATATGGCATTTTTTCTTGCTCTCACAGAGCTTGTAATGCAATTTGGGGAGGCTGTGTGCCACTCAGCAATTGCAGCCAGACAGATCTAGATTCAAATCCTGACTCTATCATTTACAATGGACCCATGAACAAATTACTTATCCTCTTTGTGCCTCAATCACATGTATAAAAATGGGGATAACAGCAATAACCGGCCTATAAAATAATTGTGAGGATTAAATAATAAAATATATATGAAGTGCTTAACATATCTATTATTAGTGAACTAGAGACCCAATGCACGAAATTCATGCAAGGGGCTCGGCCCTCACAGCCCCGGCTTCGTCCAGAAGGTCATCCAGAAGGTTGTCCAGATGGTCGTTCTGCTGTTCAGCCGTCTGGTCTAGTTAGCATATCATGCTTTTATTATTATAGATAACAATAGTTATTACTGTTATTATTAATATTATTATTTACATTTGTGCTCCTGTTGTGCTAAAGAGAATGGAATTTTGCTGAACATTATCTGCCCTGAAGCTGATCTGCAAAGCCACTGAAGGAGATTGGGTTGGGTTGATGTGTTCAATGTCTTGGAATCAGAAAACATTCATTCCTCTCTGTTCCTCAACACCTTTCACATAAGCAAATGAGAGCTGGAGTGTCAGAGGCTGTGAAAGTCTCAGAACTCCAGAACAATTCTCCCCTCAAACCAGCCATACTCTCCCACCTGGAGAGATAACCTCAATCTGAGGTAAGAGAGCACCTTTCCCAACTGCAAAGAAAACATCATTCACTTTTCAAAGGGATTGGTATCATTTAAAAAATCCCCCGAAGCCAGGGGCTTATCAGTTGCTTGATCGGCTATGAAAGATTCTCCTTTTCCCCCTTTGTGCCTCTCTGATCATATCTTGAGGAGGAAAATGTGAAAAAGAGAAACAAATTATGCCAGTATCCACACATAGGAGTGTTAACTGTGGGCAGAATGTCACATTGGTGTTGTTTTGAAAAGGCCGGAGGCCTGGACCTCATCAAGTACAATCAGGAGGCCATTTGGCCAGGCATGAGGCTGCTTGTTAGTCAAGTGCTTTTCCTTAGGTAAACACCAGTGTCGCAATAGACACTACTGCTTGTTATTATTTTGGAAAGCAAAATAACCACACAAACACCGGCATTTGGTAAAGCAGTAGTTTAATCACCAAAAGAACCCCCTTCATTCAAACACACAAAACTTCATCCTCCTCCTAGGCTCAAATTTCACTCAAGTACACTTAATTATGTACTTGGTGACAGACCCAGTAAAACCTTTATTTGCTGCCATTTATTTTCAAGATGGCAGTTACCCACTAATTCTCTGGATTCACTTAATTAAGGAAAATAAAAATCACTCAATTTATATATCACATATATAATTTCTTTTAAAGAAAAATAAACTTTGAAAAGTAATCATCTCATTCACCTCTGCCCTCGCCTCCTCAGGTTCCCTTCTCAGATCTGAATCTGAGAGTCTTGCACATTGAGAAAGGTGTATGCAATTGGATTAATTCAGTGGTTCATTGATATCATTGAGCATCCAGGCTATTTCTATCTCTCGGTGGTATCTATCAGCCTTCTCCTAATGGTTGCAAGCCCAAACTAGATTGTACAGTCCCTCCATGGTTGCAAGATGACCTAAGGAATTTCAAGCGTCAAATCTGTGACATCCAAAAGTAAAAAAAGGGATCTTTCTCCCTACTGTCTCTTTTTAATATAAAGGAAACTTTTGCCCAGAAACCATCCTTGCCCCAGGAGATACACCTCCAGGTCTCACTGGTCAGAATTGAATCACATGTTTACATCTGAACCAATCACTGGCAAGGGATTCTGGGCCACCCTAATAGCTTTAGAACAATTAGGATCTGATCCAGAGTCACACAGGACAGGTGTAGACACCTGCCCAGTAATAAGGGGAAGTGAGGAATGGCAGCTGGATAAACACTGCTACATTATTATGCACTTTGTCTTATTTGTTAGGCAAAATTATTTGGAGATTGGTCTATATTAGTAAAATCAGTTTCCCAAATTGAGGAGAAATAGAATAAAAGCAATCATCCTAAGCAGTCAAGTTCAAACAAAAACCATGTGTTACTTGGTTAGTAACTATTCTGAGACGTTGAATATGAATGAATCTCCTAAAATCCATATAGAAGAAGAGATTCCAAAATTAAAACCAAAATGGTTTCACATTTCACAAAATTATGCCAAAATTGAAGCTAATCTCCTCCGTTACTAACAGGCCCTCTAATGACATAGGGGATATCCTCCCTCGCACCTGCCCACCTTTACACACACCATCCCCCATTGCAAATGTCCTGTGGGCAGTTTCCACCTTTCCCTGGTTCGGGTTGGCCATAGGCCTGGGGCTTTTAATTTAAAGATACTATCTCATCCAGTCTCAAACCGAGCTGTGTAACCCTAGGCTCCATTCCACCTGCCAGTGAATTTAGTTTTGCTTCCTTGGGACCCAGTAAGTCCTGTACATTGTTCCCACCTCTGTAGCCTAGGGTCGTTATTCATTCATATGAATGAATTTAGTCAAAACTTGGAAATCCCCTGCCACACATGGAACACATTTTTCTCCTGTTCCTTGAATCCTTTTTTAGGTACAAACCTCTCACAAATCCACTCCTTTTCCTCCTTTGTAATCACCCACCCCTTTTCTTCACCCTGGATATAGCTTCTTCCTCTTCAGTCTTTAGCATTCAGAGCAAAATAATATCAGAAATTTTTTCTAGTAATTATGATGTCAATATCCCCACTTTCAAATGGACATGCGGCGGGAGGTGGGGGGGGGGAGGGCTCAAGCCCAACCTGTGGCCTCTCACAGTCTGGGACACCCTCGGGAGGAAC
>NW_005871078.1:9424132-9473188 GCF_000147115.1 Myotis lucifugus
CCTGGGGTAGCTGGGAGCCGGCGCTGCTCCGCTGGCACTCTGCTTTCCCCACCCCAGGAGGCGCTGTTTGTCAAACTTGGCCGCCTTGGCAGGAGGTGCCAGCATGTTCTCACTGGGAGAATTGTTCCCTTTGCAGTCTTTGGATCTGGGCTCAGGAACCTTAGCCTCACAAATGGTGGGGAGGGGGCGGGGCAGGTGGTGTGTGTGTGCAAAGAAAAGGGGTCTGGGACCCAACAGTGTCTGCGTTTTACCTGTGAATCCCGCCAGGCCTCCCACCTTCCAGGGCAGGAGAGAGGAGGCCACTGGTGCTCCCCATGCATTTGGGGCGCGGTGCCCAGTTACTTGCCTCTCAGTGCGAGCAGGACTCCGGCCTGGCTTGGGTTCAGTCACCACATGTCTCCAGAGGGCCCCTTGGCCACCGTCTTGGCGCAGAGAGCGAAGGCGCCTTCCCTGGGCCTGACAAACCCACCCGAACGTGGCCTCCCCACCTTTGTGCGAAACTTCACAGGTTGGGGTGGCCCTTGCTTGCCTGGCCAACGGGCAGCATAACCCCCGCGATGCAAGGCAAAGCCCAGGAGCACTTGGGGCGCGCGTCACTGACCTGGGGCGGGCAGGGTTTGCCAGTGTGTGGCTGTTCCACCCTCTCCTGCAATTCACTGCACTTTCCAGGTGCCTCCTCCTGGGATTTCCCTCTTCTCAGGTTCTCCTGGCCCCTACGGCCTCCCTCCCTCCAGGGCCCGAGGTCCGTCTGGCTAAGGGTTTGGGGTTCTTCCTCTGGCCTCCACCTGTGCTTGGCGCCGACCCGGACCCCAGGCGGGAGCCAGGCTGGAGGCTGGTAGCCGGGTGGTATGAGCGTGACCCCCAGCGAGGAGGATGTGGGGGCTGGCCGTGCCTGCAACTCTGCACTGGCCAGGAGAGCGCGAACCACCAGCCTTAGGCGCATTGGCTCACACTGGTTCCGAGCACTGCGAGTGGCCTGGCCGTGCAGCCTGGGCCTGAAGCCACCAGCCCTTGGAGGGCCCCGCACCTGTCCATGCCGCGCACCCCCAGCCCAGGCTTCTCCTCACTGGAAATGCACTTTATTACACTTTGGAAGGCTGGTAGGACGCTCGCAGACTCCTCGGGCTCTGCTGCGAGCAGGAAGGGGCGCCCAGGAGTGGGCCCCCTGTCTCTGGTGGGCAGCGAGGGCTCGGGCGAGGGGATGGACACCGCTTGCCTTCACCCCAGCCCCCGCCTGCCCCCAGGTCGCATTGGGACCTGTCTCCGGTGGGCGGCGAGGGCTTGGGTGAGGTGATCGGGCAGCGCTTGCCTTTGCCCCAGCCCCCGCCCACCCCCAGATCGCACACAGGAGTGGGCCCTGTGTCTCCGGTGGGCGGTCGAGGGCTCCGGGGAGGCAATCAGGGATTGCTTTGCCTGAGCCCCCACCCCCAGGTCACACATGGGGGGGCCTGGATGGCGGCTTGCGCTGTCCTACCCTGCCTGCAGTATGCAAATTAGCCGCCATATTTGTTGGTGGTTAACCGCCATCTTAGTTGACAGTTATTTGCATATCTCGCTGATTAGCCAATGGGAAGGGTAGCAAAGTTACGGTTAATTACCATGTTTCTCTATTATTAGATTAGATATATAATGTACTCTGTATAGTCCTGGTTTTTAGTGTTTCCTCTTGTGGAGCTTGCATTTTAATGGAAAGAGACAGATAAACAATAAACAAAATATGGGTAAATTATATATTATATTACAAATCATTGCAAAATATAGAATGGAGAGAGCAATTAGTAAGGTTGGGATGGGGATGGGAGGATTGCAATTTTATATATGATGTTCATATGGCTCTCATTAAGATGGTGACATTAAAAAATTGAGATATAATTCACATACCACAACATTTACCATTTTAAAGTGTGCAATTCAGTGATTTTTAGTATATTCACAAAGTTGTGCTACCATCACCACTGTGAAATTCCGGAATACAGTACATATTTTATCTTGTCTCTATGGATTTGCCTATTCTGGACATTTCATATTAATGGACTCATATAATATGTGCCCATTTGTGTCTGACTTCTTTAATTTAGCATAATATTTTCAAGGCTCATTTACATTGTAGATGCATCAGTATTTCATTATATGGATATACCATATTTTGTGTATCTATTCATCATTTGATGGATATTTGAATTATTTCTGCTTTTAGCTATTATGAAATGCTACTATGAACATTCATGTACAGGTTTTTGTGTGGACATATGTTTGAAGTTCCTTTGGAGATATACCTACCAGTGAAATTACTGGGTCATATGGCTATATCATTTCACATTACCATCAGCACTATATTAAGGTTCCAATTTCTTCACATCCTCACCAACACTTGTTATTATCTGTCTTTCTTATTATAGCCAAGAAGATGACATTTAAGCTAAGATTTGCAGGCACTGTGGGAGTGAGCCACGTGGATATGCAGGGGAAGAGACTGCCAGGCAGAGGGGCCAGCCAGGGCAAAACCCTTGAGGTAAGAGTGTGCCTGATGTGCTCCAGGAATAGCAAGGTGGACAGTGTAGCAGAGTGATATGATCAAAGGAAGTGGGGCCAAACATATAGTTGAAAGCCATTGTAAGGACTTTGGCTTTTACTCTACAAAAAATGAGAAACCATTGAAGGGTTTTAGAGTAGAAGGGTGATGTGATTTGACAATATAGCACTATCACTCTGATTGCTGAATTATACGTGGGCAAGGATGGAATAGGGAGAATCAAAGAGAGAATTGGTAGACTTTTGTAATAATGGTGTCCTGTAGAGTAGTTGGTATCAGGGAGTGGTGAGAAGTAGTTGAATTCTGCATATGTTTTAAGGTAGAACCCACAGGGTTTTCTACCAGAGTGGAACATGAGAAAGAAAGGAATCAAAATTTATGGTTCACTGATTTTTACTTCAAAGATATAGTATATCAGGAAATACATTCAAATTCATTTCTTTCCTATCAGGCCAGATCCAAAGTTCTTAGTTAGGTGATTTTACTTGTTAAAAATATTGTCCATGGTAATTAATAATAATGATAATAATAATAATACCCAACCTATTAATCCAACTATCTCTTGAGGCACATTTCCCTCAATTTATACATGTAAACAAAAATGTGATTAATAACTGACAGCTTCCCTAATTTTTGTCCCCCTTCCAAGCTAGGACCAACCAGAAAAAGTCAAATATGCCTCCCCTAACTATTATATAGAATTTCCTGCTTCTAGTTAGTCCACCTATATTTTTCCTATGCCAACAGCCTCCAATCAGGGCGTACCGGAAGCCTCTCTCCTTTTCTGCTATAAAACTTTCCTACTTCTCTGCCTTCCTTGAATCTGTGTTAAGTCACCAGTGATGGTGGCTGACTCCCTTGCTACAGCGAACTCAGAATAAATAGCCTTTGCTTGTTCTCATTTGGTTAGTTTTCATTTATTTCCACAGGGATGGTAGGTCAAGTTTCCCAGGAAATGGACATTGAATTGAAGGCTTGAGTGTACGTTTATTGGGAAAACTCTTGAGATCATCCCCTGTGAAGGGGATGTTGGGAACAGGACTAGGCAGAGGGAGAAGCTGAATTGGGACACAGTTGCACTAGGGGCTTTAACCAATCCTATGAGGAGCTCTGAGTCTGGGATGGCCCTTTAGAAATGTACCCTGGCCTGGATCTGTCATTGAATGCAGGTTACCATTGAGAAAGGAGAGGAACCTTAGGTGAAGCAGGTCTCCTTAACCAAAGCAGGTCCAACGGAAGATCTAGCTGTGAACTCTCAGCAGTCAGCACTATTGGCAGCTGGGGAAGGAGAGCGTGGCTCCCCTGTTGGGAGGGGAGATTGGTGACCCCACTAAGTGCACAGTTGGCAGCAGATCAACTCACCTTTGAATCCAAGTTTAAAGCTCTTTTCACTACATCATAGCTGTCTTCACTCAAAAAAAATGACAAATGGAGATTTTTGTGACCACTCATTTTCTTTCCTCCTAGTCTAAAACCAAGACCATATTTGTAAAGTGATTCTGACATTTTTAGTAAGTGATGTTGAATATAGCCATTGCCTCAATTGAATATGGCATTTAAGAGATCTGAAATAAGACCCGACCAACCAAAGTAGTTAGCTGAATTACCACATGTGGACATGTATATCAACTTAATATTAAATGTTTCCCTCTTGGAATAGAGCAGGACATTGTGATATCCAGCTTTCCAGCCCAAGAAACTACAAATTGAAAATAAATTGATACGAAATAGTATCACTCCCACTTTAAGGATATTGATTCTCCAGGGGAAATTATTGTCTTAATTAAAATCCTAATAAAATATGTCTCGAAATTTACTAAACAATTAATGTATTCTTTCAAAGAATCAGGTTCCCTACCTTATTTCCTAGTGTTATATGATTATTGCAATACTTTGAGCTTTATTTGACCTATTTAAACTCAATAGCTCTTTTTTGGTTTTACAAATAAATCAGCCAATACTGTATCCAGCAATATCTGAAGATGATTTTAAAAAACACACCAAGCTCTGTCTAAAACTTGGTCTGAATAGTCCCTTTACCTGTAAACAAGTCTAGCTGTGACTTTAAAAAAATCTGTCTGTCAGCATATCCTTTCACTGCCAGTAGACTTTTTGAATATGTTACTCATTGTTGCCAGAACTCTGGCTTTTCCCTTTGTGTATGTCCTGGAAATCCCCTCACTCACCCCCCAGCCTCCTCCTCCCCTCCAAAGTGAGTCACTTCTTGGTAGCCTTGTATGGGATCTCAGCCAAATTGTAATCTCAGGTAGCTTTTGCACATTACATTGCATAGCAGTTATTACACTTTGAGCCCTAAACATTGTCAGGGGAAACTATTAAAACAGAAGATATTAGAGTCCAAATTTCTGGAGGAGATGTGCAGACAAATGTATAATTATAATTAAATGTCTCTTTGTGGAATTCTGTTAAACATCCCGGCTTGAGAACCACTCACAAGGAAACTTTACATTTCTAGCAACGGATATAGATTCCTGGCTGTAGATGATCAGGCTACAAGTGGCATTTGGCACTGATTCTTTTCTACAATTGTATATATAACTAGAGGCCCGGTGAACAAAATTCATGAACTGGGAGAGGAGTCCCTCAGCCCGGCCTGTGCCTTCTCACAGTCTGGGACCCCTCACAGGTGCCCCCGGGGATCAGGCCTAAGCTGGCAGTTAGACATCCCTCTCACAGTCTGGGACCCCTGGCACCTTACCACCCGCCTGCAGTGGAGGCGGGAGAGGCTCCCGCCACCACAGCTGCACTCGCCAGTGTGAGCCTGGCTTTTGGCTGAGCAGTACTCCCCCTGTGGGAGCACACTGACCACCAGGGGCAGCTCCTGCATTGAGCGTCTGCCCCCTGGTGGTCAGTATACATCATAGAGACCGGTTGTTTCTCTGTTCAGTTGATTTGCATATTACACTTTTATTATCTAGGATAGAAGTCTAGGAAAGTTGAAACAATAGGGTGGCTTTCCCAAGCAGTAAGACATTTGTATGATAAGGCCTATCAGAATGGAAAGATTATAAATCCAAAGAATAATGGCTGATATGGGAATAATTGCTGTGGAAGAATTGGAAAGACCTGATTATTTCTGGAAGGTTAAAATAAAAAGATCATAAAGGAGTTGAAGATTACTTCAAGGGAGTGAGAAGATGGCACTGGAAAAATGGCTATGATGGAAATTATTGAACAAATATTGAATGAGCACTGGATGAGGTGATGATGTTCTTATCTCACAAAGATAAGAACACATAATTTAATTTACTTCAACAGGTATTTCTTGAGTACCTGTTATGTGCATTGCATTGTCCTAAAATGTACTAAGACGTGGTGCCAAAATTTGCATTTGTATTAGATTCAGATGGAGAGACTTTTTAAAAAAAATAAAATTCATGGACCTCATACTAGCACTATTGGATCTAAATATCTGGGATTGGAGTCAGAAATCCCTAATGTAAAAAACTCCCCAAGTGATTCTGATGCATGCAATCAAAGGACCACTATTTGGGAATCCCTTATACCAGAGACCAAAAAATGAATGGGACACAGTGTTTGTTTTTAAGGGATGTACAAAGTGGCATATTGAACAATATGCTCCACCAACTTTCTTGACTGCCTTATATTCATGGCTTCTGTTTTATTCATGATGTGTCTTTTCTCTGAAATGCCTTTTCTTCCTCTCTGCCATGAAATTATTATCCATCCTTCAAGATCTATTCAAATGTGAGAATTGGAACGGTGTTCCATAATTTCCCTGTCACCACTCGTCCACCCTCACATCCATTACACAAGCAAATAGAAAATCTACCCTTAGATATTCTTCACCCATCATCTCCTTTTCATCCCCATTCCCACCCCTTTAGCTCATCTGGACCACTGAATGGCCATTTAACTGATCTTTCATCTCCATCTGCCCTCCTACCACAATTTATTTTTTATGGTTCTATTAATCTTGCACAGTTCAATTGCAACTATTTTTCATATTGAGAATAAAGGTTACTATGTCCTCATTACCTACAAAGTTAGGGCTAAAAATGCTCCAGTCTTACATTCAAAACTACTGCATCAATTAGACTTCCTTTGATTATAAGCAACAAAACCAACTCTGGCTAGCTTAAGCAGAAAAAGATATGGACTAGTTCACCAAATTTAAGTTCCAATCATTTCCCTTCTTTGTATGATTCTCAAGATTCTCATTCTTAGAGATTTTCTGATTCAACATATTTCTAACTCTTCTTCAAAGGGCAACGGGGACATTGACTGAAAGACCACCTAGAATTATGTTCACTGGGGAAAGATACTTCTTTCAAAGCAAAATGAGGGTGCTGTTACCAAAACCATAAATGAATGTTAGGGAGCAAAACTAAATAATGTCCATACACCCAAAGTATGCCTCCAACCCAATTTAAGTAAAATGGGAAACAATGGAGAGGAATTCTGTGCTTTCTTTTCTGAGACATTAGAGGTCAAATGGGTGAAATAACCGAGGAAGCTAATACTAGATAGTCTCAGTGTCCTCACTGTTGGAGGAGGAGAGAGGTTAGTGGTTTGAAGTAAATGTTTTAATCAATGTGTGGAATGATTTGAGGAATCGTTATGCGTTTAAGGGTAGAGATAAACTGCTTTCGTTTTTTTCTGTCTGTGATCAACCAATTGCTACATGACTACCATGTCCTTTGCCAAACACCCTATAGTATTTTTTAAAAAACAGGTTAACCACCATAACACAAGAACAGCCAGAATTTTATTGGGGAGAAAGTCAGTAGTGTAACAGCAACTTCTGTATCTTTAGGAGGGTAACAAGTCTTCCACTTCCAAATTTAAGAAAGGCACAATAATCTCCCGTAGT
Organism: Myotis lucifugus; assembly: GCF_000147115.1. NCBI lineage: Eukaryota > Metazoa > Chordata > Mammalia > Chiroptera > Vespertilionidae > Myotis > Myotis lucifugus. The sequence continues at coordinate 9,431,521 of NW_005871078.1, forward strand.
TCCCACGTTCTGCGGCGCCCAAGCATTGTAGGGAGCACGCTTTCAAAGATAAACGTGGCATCAAAAAATAATATGTAACATGAAAGTACAGTGAAGGTGAGGGCATAAAATGTGATGAAAATCCTCAGTGCACGTTTCCTACAAGGAAAGAAAACATGTGTTAAGAACATTCTGTGATCCCACTTCTAGGAATATATCCCAAGAAACCAAAAACACCAATCAGAAAGGATATATGCACCCCTATGTTCATAGCAGCACAATTCACCATAGCTAAGATTTGGAAACAGCCTAAGTGCCCATCAGTAGATGAATGGATTAGAAAACTGTGGTACATCTACACGATGGAATACTATACTGCTGTAAAAAAGAAGGAACTCTAACCATTTGCAACAGCATGGATGGAACTGGAGAGCATTATGCTAAGTGAAATAAGCCAGTCAATGAAGGAAAAATACCACATAATCTCACTCATTCATGGATAATAGAGACCATTATAAACTTTTGAACAATAATAGATACAGAGGCAGAGTTGCCTCGAACAGACTGTCAAACTACAGCAGGAAGGCTGGGGAGGGTGGGGGGGCAGGGGGGTGGTAAGAGATCAACCAAAGGACTTGTATGCATGCATATAAGCATAACCAATGGACATAAGACACTGGGGGGTAGGGGAGGCCAGGGGATTGTCAAGGGCGGGGGGGAAAAAGGAGAAATATGTAATACTCTTTGTAATAATTTAAGCAATAAAAAAATATATTAAAAAATAAAAAAATAAAAAAAATTAATATGGAAAAAAAAAGAACATTCTGAAGAAAACCACACTGACGTGACTCCTGGCTCCTCCACCCAGGTAGCTCTATAACTTCGAGTAAGTAACTGAACTTCTCTTGACCTCAGTTGACATCTGCAAAATAGTTGAGCACTTAAGTTCATTTCAGGACTGATTCTGGAATCCTAACATTCCATAGTCATGAAACAATGAAACCCTCCATATTGTGGGGCTCTTTCCTCTGAAATGGTCTTCTCACAGATGATTGCCATCTTTACCTCATTTAGGAGGTTTATATGATGCCTATTTGGGAGGAAATAAAGGCACGGGGCAGTTAGATTTTCCTCAGGACACAAAATACAATGTGGCAAATGGAACTCAGGCCTCTCTATCGCCATTTTTGTCCTGGCATCAGAATTACCCTTATAAAGTAATAGAAGCTTTTCCAAGTCTGAGGACTCCTCCTCCTGGGCTGTAACTATGATGTAGTTTATTTATTTGCTTTTCACTCCTTGCATTATTATTTACTAATTATAAATGCAATACATGATTAGGGTAGAAGATCTGGAAAAGCCAGAAAAACACGAAGAAGAAAAGAAATGTCACAGATAAGCCAGTTTCATACATTTCAGAAGAGAAACTCTAGCGCGCAGCTCAAGCTAACTATGGGTCTATTTCGTGACCTCACTCAGTGGATTCTGTAAATCTGAGTCAAGTTTCTCGGCATTATCACCACTGGCTATCTCTTGGTAGTTCTACAAATAATTGCTTCACACGTTTATTAAAGAGAACAATTCCATGGCTTTTAGTTTATCCATAAGCTTGTTCAACCATCACTACTATGTAATTTCAGGGTGTTTTTATCACCCCAAAAAGAAAACCTGTACCCATGAACAGTTGCTTTCTATTTCCCATTACCCCCAGGCCTGCCAACCACTAATCTATGTTCTATTTATATGGATTTTCCTATTTTGAACATTTCATATGAATAGATTCATATAGTGTGTGTCCTTTTGTGTCTGACTTCTTTCACTTAGCATAACATTTTCAAGGGTCATCTATATTATAGCATATATCATAGTTTATTCTCTTTTGTGGCTGAAAAATCCCACATTTTATTTACCTATTCATTGATTACTGAATATTTGTATTGTTTCTACTTGTTAACTATTATGAAAATGCTGCTGTGGACATTCATGTACAGGTGTTTTGTGAGCATATATATTCAGTTCTTTTGGGTGCATACCTAGGAGTGGGTCATACGGCAGCTCCCTTAACATTTTTAGGAACTGCCAAGTTGTTTCCAAAGTGACTGCACCCTTTTACAATCCCACTAGTAATACCTAAGGGTTTTAAATTCTCCACATGCTTGTTATTGTCTGTCTCTTTAACTATACTTAGTGGTGTAGTAAAGAGGTATCTTATGACTTTTATTTGCATTTCCCAAATGACCAATGATGTTGAACATCTTTTTATGTGCTTGTTGGCTATTTGTGTATCTTCTTTGCAGAAATGCCTATTCAACTCCTTTGTTCATTTAGGAAATTGGGTTGTTTGTCTTTTTGTTTTTGGATTGTAAGAGTTCTTTATATATTCTGGATACTGGGATCCTTAATTTACAGGTTTCTGAAAAAAATTGTTCTGACCATTTTTTTCCAGCTCTCTTGTTGACTTTATAGAGGAGGAAATTTGGGGGGTCTTTATTCCACCATTTTCATTGACATTACTCCTCACTTAACTAATTTTTGTTGAACATGATGAACATCTTTTAAAAAAATGTTTTTATTGATTTCAGAGAGGAAGGGAGAGAGACAGAGAGATAGAAACATCAATGATGAGAGAGAATCACCAATCTGCTGCCTCCTGCACGCCCCACACTGAAGACTGAGCCTGCAACCCGGGCATGTGCCCTGACTGGGAATTGAACCATGACTTCTTGGTTCTTAGGTCGATGCTCAACCATTGAACCACACTGGCCAGGCTCTACTTCTGATTCTTTATCCCCAACCACCAAACCAGAAGAATCTTCAGCTCCCTCTTTTGTGTGCACTGTACCTTGCATGTAATTCTGACATAGGGCTCACAGCATATTATTGCAATTAAATTATTTTAAATCTGTCTCCTAATACTCCATGGGCTACTAAAGGCAGAAATCTTGATCATTTGGGGACTTGAAATATAAAAGACGTTCATCATATATATTTTTAAAAAGTATAGATGCTCAGGGTATATGTGATGGTGTGGCATCTCTAGAAAGAAGTTCAAAGAGTCAGAATTTGCCATTGTGTATGTCTTCAATACTGTACACGGGAGAGGCATCCTGTTCAGCAAGCAGAGGTTTTCAAGTCTGCTTAGCAGGTATGCTTCTCTGGTGGAGGTGGCTGCATCACACTCTGCAGACACCATCCTTTAAGATTTTATACATATAGTTATCTAAAGCAATAAGAAATATATATGTATATGTATATATATATGTGTGTGTGTGTATCTAATGCAATTGATCTATATCTAAAAATCAAAATACTATGACTTTTAAAGTACAGAAATAATTTATAAAAGGAGATGAAACAACACTTCATTAACACTTGAAGCTTAATCTTACTATTGTTCATACACACGAGGGCCTGTCCAGCCCCCACAGCTCCTTTCTCTGACTCACCACAAGGTACTGCGAGGAGGGAAGTTCTGCTCTGGAGGGGTCGGGGGAGCCTGAAGAAGCAGACGCTCCATTTCTTCCCTACCCGTGTCTTTAGGACTCCGAGAGTCTGTGTGCTCTTCTCTCATTGGGTACATCCCCAGTCTTTTATTCATCACAGTCATATCCTTGCAGAAGTTCTGGAAAGAAGAACAATCAACTATCATCTTTTAAAAAATGATTCTAGCTTGGCCAGTGTGGCTCAGTGGCTGAGCATCAACCTATGAACCAGGAAGTCACTGTTTGATTCCGGTCAGGGCACATGCCCGGGTTGCGGGTCGATCTTCAGTGTGGACCAATAAATGATTCTCTCTCATCATTGATGTTTCTATCTCTCTTTCCCTCTCCCTTCCTCTCTGAAATCAATAAAAATATATTTTAAAAAATGATTCTAGGTATCTGCCAGTCTTATTGTAGATGATGCAGAGTGCTTTTCCCCAGAACACCTCAGGGGCCCACATCGAATCACTTGAGGAGGTCATTGGCAGACATTCTCACCTATTAGAAAGAGACACGATCACAGAGTAAGTTAGCACCATGGGTATAAAATTAAACAAAACCCACATGTTGATCTTTGCTGGACTATTCATGTAGAAAGTTAATTATCCTTGTACTGAATTTATCTATCCAATTTGTTCATCTATGTAGGACACATTTTTTTTGGTGATTCCTACCAGGCACTGTTCTAGGATGCAATGGCTAACAAAATAGACAAGGAATGTGCATTGTATTGCATGGAGGCTTTTTAAAGCAAATTAGACAAAGAATTACATGCTAAACACATATACACATTAGACGTTATAGATTAAGATACATGCCAAAGACAAAATAAACAAGGTGATGAGACAGAGTAGTTAAGTCTTGGTGGTGGGCATCTACTCTAGAAAGTGGGGTCCTCAGGTACCTCTGAGCAGGTGACAGGTTGGTTCATTTATTCATTGTTTCATTCACCCATTCATTCACACTTACCTCAGTGTATAAGATCTTGTGGGAGGAGTTCAATATTGAGTCATTTTTCTGGGTAAGGAAGATTAGGGAAGGTCTAAAAGAGATGACATGTGAGCTGAGCCTTGAAGAATGGGTAATATGTATACATAGAGGGTAAGCTCCAGATGGAGGAGACGTGGAAGCAGCCCAGGGGTGCGAGATGTTCTGTTGGCCCAAAGCAGAAGGCTAGGAGGGGAAGAGGACAGCAATAAGGGTAGAGAGAGATCAGTATGCGGTACATTCTCCACTTCTAGGGAAAGGATTGCCTCTGTACTTATATTTGATTCATTTTATCTTACCATTATTTGAACTCATGTAACAGTGAAATCTTACCTCTATTTTTGCAACGAGTTTCTCCTTTAATTCATGAGCTTCATTACAAGCATCAACCTGAAAAGATACCCACAATTTGGGGTAAAATAGAAATTATATTTATTCTACAATAAAGTCTGACTCATTTTGATGCCACTTAATTATCAAGTAGCTTTAACAAAAATTATTTTTACTCAGTAAAATCCTTGGTCCCTGGAGTAAATTCATAGTGTAATCATGATAAATTGCAGGAGGAATAACCAAAAGATTAATACAATTATCTTTAATGTTTTAGAAGTGTAAATTTATATTAACAACTGCTTAAAATAAATCGTCTTTTTCTCTTATTGCTCTTCCTTTGCTCCTTAAAAACCATCCACCAGGCCACTAGTTAGAGAAACATAGTGTAATTATGAGGAAAAAAAGAAAATTATATGAAATTTAAATATTTAAAAATTTATACTATATACATGTTAAGTCCTCATTATGTTAGTTTGAATATTTGGGCCTTATGGTTTAGCAAAAGAACCATAAAAGCTGTATTTCCTCTTTCCCTGCCCTGTCTCCTAGAGGTTGCCAGGTAGAGGTAACACACGGCTCTGGTTGGTTTCTATCTTAAGATCAAGACACAAGCCGAAAGCAAACCATCACCTTCTAAGACATAAATGCCAATTGCACATACGTCAGGAGTAAAACATTTTAAAGGTTTTAAATAATCATCCCATAATAGATTTACAGCATGACTTGAAGAGCAGAGCTATAGCAGGAAGAACAGTATTTTGGGATTCAAGGAAGATGGGTTCTAGATAGAGGTGCCATTTCTAGAAATTTATTGACTTGGAGTGGTAAACACACCATACAATATGCAGATGATATATTGTAGAATTGTACACTTGAAACCTGTATAATTTTATTAACCAATGCCACCCCAATAAATTCAATTTTAAAATTTATTTATTTATTTTAAAATAGAAATTGATTATTAAAGAAGCCCTTGCCAAGGCAAGTAAAGAACATGTCCTCGGGTGAGAATTAAAAAAATAATGTTCACCATGTTTATTGTTGAGTGAGTAGGATTATTTTTCATTTTTAATATCAAAAATTTCTATAATGTTTTACTTATTAAAGTAACCATGTATTAGTTTTGTTAAGAAAAAAAATATATACATTTAAATATAAATATTTTGGTATATTTAGATATATAAATACATGTACATGTATATATTAAAATAAATACATATATTCATATATATTCAAAATATATACATATACATCAACATATACATATATTCAAAATATATACATATATTTAAAATATATACATACATATGAATATATACATATATTTATTTATGGGAGAGCAAGAGCAAGACTGATTCTTTTCATCTGGAAATATGGGCAGATCACTTCATATTTCTGAGTCATGCTTTTCTCTTCTGAAAATGAGGGCATAGATTATAAGACCCTAAGTTCTCTTCTAGGTTTAAAATTCTATCTTTCATCAAATTTTAGATTCCATCACTAATATTCTCTAAATCTGAGATTTCTTTGGAGAACTGTTTTTCTTCCTCAATTATAAAGCCATTTTTTATTATTACCTGGACAAATTTGTTATCCATTTCTCCTAGTTGCTTTTTAATTTCCACAATCTTCTCCTTTAAAACAAAGGGTATAAAACAAAAGTTATAAAGAATGATTTATGAAATTGAGACAAAACAAATTATGATTTTCAGAAGAAAGCTAATTCATGATCAAAAGTTTGAGATTTAATAGAAGCCATTTTTTTCCTTATTATTCTGGGGGCTGATATCCAAAATCAATATTAAATTAAATCAAGATATTATTGGCCATATCCTATGTAAGAGACTACTGAGCTAGGCACTGTGCTGATTGGATATCAGTAAGTATTTGCCCTCAAACAGCTATAGAGAATGTATACTCTACACCCTTCTTTACCAAGTTTGTTCATTACCTACCCCTGAACTGTGGCATTTAATTATTTAGAAAATAGCTGTGATATAATCATCATATTTTACTTGGTGCCCTGGTTTGTTTACATAGAAAATATATTTACACAGTACTATCAAAGATAACTGAGATGGGAGTAAGTCTCAGAATGAAAGTCTAGATATTCTTATGGAGACTTCAGAAAATGTGTGGACTTGGGGACTCAACAGGAGGCAACACCCCAAATCTGCCTCAAAGGTAGATTTAAACTATTCTTAGTTTAAAGGTCTTTTGGTGTGTGTGTGTGTGTGTGTGTGTGTTTAAATGCTTTTACCAAATTTCCCTTCTCCTCTTTTATGGCTTGCTGAGTTATACCATTTCTTCATGAGAGATAAATAAGCCAATTCATGTGATATTTAAAACTTCATTAACTTATTTCTCCTTTAATTTTCCCAAACTTGGTTTACTGTTCCCATATCTGTTTCTAACAATGCTCACTTTTCCCTTCATTAGAGTAAACCTAGAACCAGTCCTACTGACTTTGCATCTGTAACAATTATATTTAAAGTTTCTTACTCATTAAACCACTGCATTTGTTTTTACGCAGGCTTTCCCATCAACCATTAGACTTATTGAGGACAGAACCTGTGTCCATTTTTTAAAAGTCATGTTTATTGAGGTTATAATTTATATACAGTAAAACTCACCTTTTATAAAGTGTGCAATTCTATGAATTTTGACCAATGCACAGTGTCATATAATCACCCCCATAACAAGGTCTGGAATATGTCCATCACACCCCAAATTTCCTGTGCCTTTTTGTCGATCTCCTACTCCTCTTACCCACTTGACTCTAGCAATTACTAATCTATTTTTTGTTTCTATTTTTGCCCTTTTCAGTGTTACACAAATGGAATCATGAATTATGGAATCTTCTGAGTCTGGCTTTTTTCACTTAGCATAATGCACTTGAGATCCATTCATGTGGTTGGATGAATAGGAAGGCCATTCCTTTTTATTGCTTAGTAGTATTCCATTTTACAACATGTGTTACAATTTATCCACACGTCACTTGGTGGATATTTGTGCTGTTTTTAATTTTTAAGTTTGAGACTATATTTTTAAGTGCATACGCAGCTGTGTAACTCCAGAGAGAATCTTCATACATATCTGTGATGTCTTGCCCTTTCAAAGTATCCGCAAGCTCTTATTTGTTTTGTTTTTTTAAATCGCACTTTCATTTATTTTTGTGCTTGTTTATCTTCCTCCTCATTCCTTTGATATTCATCCCTCCCTAGCCCTGACTCCTGCTGAAATCCACATTCCTGTAGTACAGCTGACTTTTGACGGAATTTTCTAAGGCAGAATAGTTCTTGACCTTTGTCCTCTTCCCTCTTTTCACAGTTTGCAATTTCCAAAACCCAAGGACAGTGAAAAACATTCTTGACTTTTCAACTAGCACAAAATGAGGTTGCTACCTTAAAACATTGGACCGAGTCACGGTTAAAAGTAATTTTTTCCTTGGTAATAAATCTGTGCTAATCTGTAGATGGCTTTTCATATGTGAGGGTTTAAATTACATTACCTTCTTACAATAAAAGAGCTATTTCTCCTTTACTTCTTCCAAAATCCACTTAATTTAAACTCTTTGGCTTAAGCTAAAGCTGGGGCTGGCAATTTCAGTAAAAAAAAAAAAAAGGTGGTGGTGGGGGGGGGGGGAGCTAGACACAGACTTTTTCTTTTTTTAGAGACTTTTCTTCAAAGGCCTGAAGTTTAGTAGAGCAGAAAAAGTTATCAGTCAGGGCTCTAAAGTCTAATTATTTTCCAGAGTCGATCACTACCTTTCTTGCAATATTTTATGAATCATTATAAAAGGGAAAATCAAACCTTTCTCTAAGAAACGTAAGGAGACAAAAACAACAGGAAAACTTAGGAGACAGTGAAAACCAACAGAGAACTCTTCATGAAGGAAGCAAAGACAGGTGCAACTATATCTCGTACACTCTAAGGATGCAGTTCTTCACAAATACTTATTTCGTATCTTCTCTGTACTGTTAGGTGGTGGGATACAAGGATGAAGAGTTTTTCCATAAGGTATTCATCTTTATCTTAAGATGGCATCAAGATATAAATCTATCTTATTTGTCTGACCGATTTTCTAGATAGAATTTTTAAAATCTGGCCTTTTTCTTTCATCAGAGAATAGAAGTGTAACAGGTGAAAGGAGCTCAGAACTGACCACCAGATCCCATTCTTCTCGTGACAGAAGATGGGTTTTAATTCTTGTTATGACCCTGTTAAGCAATACAAGCGATGGCAGGGTCCCCACAGCCTCCCTGTTGTCCTTCCCAAGCCTCCAGCTTACCTTGATGTTTTCCCCCTTGTCAGGGTCACGGCCCTGGTGTAACTCCAGCTTTTCAATTTGGCCCTCCAAAGACATCACCTCACTTAACAAGCTGCAAACAGACCAGGAGATGGGCTAAGTCTGTGGATTAAGAAAAATCTCATAATCTCTTTTTGATCTTTTTAGAAGGATCAATTTTAATCTTTAAAAAAAATTAAATCCAATTCCTATAATAGAAGACTCTTGGATAGTGCTTGTGTTGGAATAGGGAGACATAAATGCAATTCAAAAAAAGTAAAAAACAACAATACTCTAAATAATTTAGATAATAGCAAAGAAATGGAAGACCTGCCCAGCCAGTGTGGCTCAGTCAGTGGTTGAGTGTTGACCTATAAACCAAGAGATCATGGTTGATTCCCGGTTGCGGGCTTGATCCCCAGTAGGGGGTGTGCAGGAGGCAGCCGATCCATGATTCTCTCTCATCATTGATGTTTCTATCTCTCTCTCCCTTCCTCTCTGAAATCAATAAAAATATATTTTTAAAAAAACTCTCCAATTAGAAAATGAACAAAAGACACGCACAGAAATTTCACCAAAAAAATGTATAGATGGCAAAAAACACATGAAAGGATTTTTAACACCATTAGTCATGAAAGATTTGCAAATTTAAAACTACAGTGCGATATCACTACACGTGTAACTTATCAGATAGCTAAGATGGAAAACAGTAATAACACCAAATGGATGTGGAGAATTTGGATCACTCATACATTGGTGGTGGGAGGGAATGTAAAATGGTATGGACAATCTGGAAAATAGTTTGGCAGTTTCTGTCAAAATTAAACTAAAAACAGACTTACCCTATGACCCAGTGATTTCACTCTGGGACAACTGAGAAATTCAGATTTATTTTCATATAGGAAGTTGTACATAAATGTTTAAAGTAGCTTTTTTCATAATAGCCCAAAACTAGAAATTGTGCAATTGACTTTTGGTGGGTGAATGATTAAACAGTGGGTGAATGATTAAACAAACTCTCTCTCTCTCTCTCTCTCTCTCTCTCTATATATATATATATATATATATATATATCCTATCTAATAATAGACAAATAGGGTAATTAACCATACCTCTGCTACGCTTCCCATTGGCCAATCAGGGCGATATGCAAATTAACTGCCAACCAAGATGGTGGCCGGCAGCCACGCAGCTGAAGTGAACATGAGGCTTGCTTGCTCCAGTGATGGAGGAAGCCAAGGTTCCCCGCCTGCCGCGGCCCGGCTCTGAGCTCCTGAAGCAACAGCTCCAAAAGCAACAATGTTTCAATTACAGAAGCTAAACAAACCCAGATACCTGCTTTCAGCCAGCCATGGCCTCAGAGCTGGAGCCTGCTCTCAGCTCCAGTGACAGCTATAGAAGGTAAATAAATCCCAGAATAAAAAGAAAAAGAAAAAAGGAGAGGCTGGGAGCTTCAGTCGCCGCCAGACTGAAAACGGCCCTCAGCCCCTCACCCAGACTGGCCAGGCACCCCAGGGGGGACCCCCACCCTGAAGGGGGTGTGACCAGCTGCAAACAGCCATCATCCCCTCACCTAGGCTTGCCAGGCACCCCAGTGGGGACCCCCACCCTGATCTGGGACACCCTTCAGGGCAAACCAGCCAGCCCCCACCCGTGCACCAGGCCTCTATCCTATATAGTAAAAGGGTAATATGACACCCTTCAGGGCAAACCAGCCGGCCCCCACCCATGCACCAGGCCTCTATCCTATATAGTAAAAGGGTAATATGCAAACTGACCCTAACAGCAGAAAGACTGGGAATGACTAGTCACTATGACACACACTGACCACCAGGGGGCAGATGCTCAATGCAGGAGCTGCCCTCTGGTGGTCAGTGCACTCCCACACGGGGGAGCTCTGCTCAGCCACAAGCCAGGCTGACGGCTACCAGTACAGCGGTGGTGGTGGGAGCCTCTCCTGCCTCCTCAGCAGTGCTAAGGATGTCCGACTGCAGCTTAGGTCTGCTCCCCACTGGCAAGTGGACATCCCTCGAGGGCTGCCGGACTGCCAGAGGGATGTCTGATTGCCATCTTAGGCCCAATCCCCCAGGGAGCAGGCCTAAGCCAGCAAGTGGTCATCTCCCGAGGGGTCCCAGACTGCGAGAGGGCACAGGCCAGGCTGAGGGATGCCCCCCCCCCGAGTGCACCCCGCCGAGTGCACAAATTTTTGTGAATATATATATATATATATATATCACAGACTACTATTCAGTAATGGAAAGGAAGGAACTGTTGATATATGCAACAATTTGAGTGAACCTCAAAGAAATTGTGCCAAGTGAAAAAACTAATCTCAAAGGGATACATATTGCATGATTTGATTTATGTAATGTTTATGAAATAATATAATTATAGAAAACAGATTTGTTGTTGCCAGGAATTGGGAGAATGAATGGCTGTGGCCATAAAGAGGTAGCATAAAGGAGTTAAAAATCTTACCACAATGAAATATCCAGGAAATATGACTTCCTGGTGAATTCAACTAAACATATAAGGAATGCAAGTTCCACACAAACAGGTAGGAAAACATCCAAGTTTTTCCTATGAGACAAGTATCCTTCTACTAACACTACACATTACAAGAAAATAAAAGCATGGACCAATATCTCCCATTAACATACTTCTAAAAATTTCACTTTAGTGAAGTGAATCCAACAATATATAAAAAGGATAACATATTATGACCAAATGAGCTTTATTCTGTGAATTCAAGGCTGATTCAGCATTCAAAAATTAGTCATTATAACACACCATGTCAAGAGACTATAAACAAATACAAAATGATCATTCATAGAATTGAAAAAAATCAGATTATTCTGATGTTAAAAAAATCTCAGTAAATTAGGAACATAAGAAATTTTCTCAATTTGAGATAGGATATCTTTAAAAAAGCATCTAGCCCTGACTAGTTGGGCTCAGTGGATAAAGCGTTGGCCTGTGGATTGAAAGGTCCCAGGTTCGATTCCTGTCAAGGGCATATACCTTGGTTGCAGGCACATCCCCAGTGGGGAGTGTGCGGGAGGCAGCTGATTGATGTTTCTCTCTCATCGATGTTTCTAACTCTCTATCCCTCTCCCTTCCTCTCTGTAAAAAATCAATAAAATATATTTTTTTAAAAGCATCTAACATCAACAAAACAAGGTAAGTATGTCCACTAGCTGCTATCTCTCCACTTATTCAACATTGTACTAGAGAGGTTCTAGCCAATACAACTAGGCAACAAGAAGAAGTAAAAGGCATATAGATTGGAAAGGAAGATATAAAGCTGTCTCTATTTGCTCATGATATGGCTTTCTATGTGGAAAATCCCAAATAACCTACAAAAACTACTGGAGATAATAAATGAGTTTATTAAAGTCACAAGACAGGTTAATACACAAAAACCAACTCTATATAACAACAATTAACTATTAGGAGTTGAAAATTTTAAAGTACCATTTACAGTAGTACCAAAAGCATGAATACATAGGCATAAACCTAAAGAAATAAAAAATATTTCATATTTCTACAATGAACACTATGCAACACTGTTAGAAGGAATCAAAGACCTAAATAAATATAGTGATATACTCTATTCATTAAGTGAAGGAGTCAATATGATAAAATGTTATTTCTTCCAAAATTTATTAATGGCAGTTTTTTAAAAAATCACAACAGAGTTGACAAGCTGATTCTAAAATCTACATGGAAAAACAAAAATATATTATTCTTAAAATTGAATAGCCAAAAATCTGTGTGTCTTTATTGCCAAAAAATACACTAAATGTGCTTCAATTAGTGAATGGATAAACTGTGATATATTTGCATAATGGAATACTATCCAGCATCAAAAAGAAACAAACTGCTGATACATGCAACAAAATAGGTGAATCTCAAATGTATTAGACTAAGTGAAAGAAGATAAACTCAAAAGGTTGCATACAGTACAATTTCATTTATGTGACAGACTGGGAAAGGCAAAACTGTAGGGATTGAGAGCAGATCAGTGTTCACCAGCAGCTTAGGCAGGGGAGAGTGGTTAACCCAAAAGGCATGAGATGTAATGAGTGGTGAAAGTGTTCTATGTCACTGTGGTGGCTGTATAACTGTATGCATTTTTCAAAACTTGCAATAAAAACATAATTTTGCTCTGGCCAGTGTGGCTCGGTTGGTTGGGCGTTGTCCCATGCACCAAAAGATTACCAGTTCCATTCCCAGGTCAGGTCACATGACCAGGTTTCAGGCTTGATCGCTGGTAGGGGGTATGCAGGAGGCAGCCGAGAGGTGTTTCTCTCTCTATATATAAAATTAAAATATTTTTTAAAAAACATAATTTTACTGTATATAAATTATGCTTTAATGTTTAAAGTAATTAAAATTAATGTATAGGATTTGAAGAAAAAACCACAAACTCTTTTAAAAAGCAAATATTAGTGTTTTGGAAGAAAAAGAGCTATTTGGGGTAGGATTGTCAGAAGAAGGCTTGCTAGGAAGAGATATTTAAGTGAAAGGCATGGTAATGCTTAACTCCTTGGGAAGATATTTAACTGAAAGGTGAGAAAATGCTTACAGGAAGAGTAGCCCTGCAGTGGGAAAGCATTTAGAATGTGGTAGGATGGTTCAGAAGACCAGAGGAATTTATTTCTAAGAATAACTTGCATTTATTGTTTATTGTGCATCAGACACTGTGTTAAATTCTTTACCTACAGTAGTTTATTTAATTCCCACAAGAAACCAATGAAATGGCTGTCATCAGTCCCTTTTTTATAGACAATAAAAGTCAAAAGTCAGAAAAGGCTGATTAACTTATCCAAGAAATGCCAATGTCAGGATTCAAACCTGTGTCCTTCTAACTCCAAAGTCCATTCTCTCTATACCAGTGATTATATAGATAACAATTTTATTTTTTCTGTTTCATCTTAAAACTTTGCACTTAAGTTTATATATTCATTAAACAAATACAATTTAATATTTTTTCATGCTGAACTGGTGGGATTCTTTTAGATAGTACTTGATAAAACTCAAGGATCATTGGGGACCTGTAAACCCCCCTTTGATACCTATTAGCATGACTTCTGGAATACACTGATGGGTCTACAATTTAAAGAACCTATAAGGGAAGTCATTCCCTTAAGAGAAGATGCAGATAACTTTGGATAGGCTTTGAGATTTTGTGATATTAACTTTGGTATTTTTAGAAAAAGCAATACATTTTAATTTTTTATATGTTCACTGTTTTATTTTTTATTAAACTTATTAGGGTGACATCCTATATAATAAAAGCATAGTATGCTAAGTGTCCAACCAGTCAACTGTTCAGTTGACCACTCAACCAGTCGCTATGATGCACACTGACCACCAGGGGACAGACGCTCCAACTGGTAGGTTAGCTTGCTGCTGGGGTCCAGCCGATCGGAACTGGGCGAGAGGACCAGACATGCCCTGGAGCCCTCCCAGGGTCCCTCCCTGGCCAGCCAGCCCCCATTGCCCCGATCGGGACTGGGCGAGACAGCCCTGATCAGCCCCTCATCGCCAGCCAGGCTGAGGGACCCCATCTGTGCATGAATTCATGCACTGGGCCTCTAGTTGGTTAATAAAATTATAGATTTCGGGTGTACAATTCTATAATACATCATCTGTATATTTTATTGCGCATTAACCACCCCAAGTAAAGTCTCCTTCCATCACCATTTATCCTCTTTTTGCCCTCTTCGACCTCCCCTCAGCCCTATTTCCTCAATGTTTGGGGGATTTTTTTTTGTGCAATTTTTTAATCCTTACCCAAGGAGGAATATATATATATATATATATATATATATAGGATATCATATATATTATATATTCTATATATATATATATATATATATATATTATGAGAGAGAGAGAGAGAGAGAGAGAGAGAGAGAGAGAGATTGATGTGAGAGAGAAACGTCCATCAGTTGCCTTCAGTACATGACTTCACCAGGGGTCAGATCAAAACCTTTTGGTGAAGTCAAAAGTGTACAGGATGATGTTCACTCATCAGGATGTACAGGATGATGCTCCAACCAACTGAACTTTCTGGCCAGGGAGTTTTCTTTTCTTTCTTTCTTTTTTTTTTTTCATAATCCCTTCACCTTTTTCACCCAGCCCACCTCCCCTCTGACAACTGTCAGTCTGTTCTCTGTATCTGTGACTCTGTTTCTATTTTGTTCCCCAATTTGTTTTATTCATTAGATTCCACATATAAGTGAAATATGGTACTTGTCTTCCTTTGACTGGTTTATTTCACTTAGCTTAATACTGGTACTCTCCAGGTTCATCCATGCTGTTGCAAAAGGTAAGATTTCTTTTTTACAGCTAAGGAGTATTCCATTGTGTAAATGTGCCACAGCTTTTTTATCCACTCGTCTACTGATGGGCACTTGGGCTGCTTCCAAATCTTGGCTATTGTAAATAATGCTGCAATGAACATAGGGGTGCATATATTCTTTTGAATTAGTGTTTCGGGTTTCTTTGGATATATTCCCAGAAGTGGAATCGCTGGGTCCTATGGCAGTTTAATTTTTAATTTTTTGAGGTAACTCCATACTGCTTTCCCCAGTAGCTGCACCAGTCTGCATTCCCACCAATTGTACATGAGGGTTCCTTTTTCTCCACATCCTCCCCAACTGTTGTTGTTTGTTGATTTATTGATGATAGCCATTCTGACAGGTGTGACATTAACTTCTAACATAAGACTTTATACTTCTCATCCTAGAGACTTTCCTAAGAACTTTACCACCTTAAGCCCCAAGTTTCTAAAATTTCTGAAGCTATGAAAATTTTAATCATTTTCTGACCAACCTCAGCACTCTACAATTACCTCTTCACTGTGCTTTCTGATAGGGTTACTTTTTGTATAATACTGTTAATTTTCTTCATCCAGCCCATGTGATCATCTCCGAGTTCTTTCACTTGTAGACCCATCTGTGTATTCCAGTGGTTTAGCTGGAAAAATATGTTCTCCTGACTCCTGCAAAAATATGATTATAATCAGTTTTAAGGTAAAAACGATGGGAAACATCTCACATGGTCCAAACCCTCTTCTTTTAAAGGGTAAGTTGGTTTGCTTATTCATTTTCTGTCACCAAAATAGGCCCCAGAGGCAGTTAGGCCTCAAGAAAGAAGTTTGGAATGTATTTGATACCCATTATAACAGATCTTTTCAAGAATGGAGAAAATAAAGCCTATTTTTATATTTAGTAAAAACAATAGATATCTTTTTAATTTCCCTGTATAGAGTGAATGTTAAGTATTGATTTCAGGATAGTGGTGGCAGCTCAGCGGGATGGAGAGGTATACAATAGGGGAAGGGTCTACAAAGGCCTAACAATATATTTTAATGATAATTAGAATACTTTCCATATCTAGAAAATTACCTGAGAGTGATATGGCTCTACCTATATCCTTAGAAATGTCTTTATTCTGCATTCTTGCTGAACGTGTAGGTAGTTACTTGGGCACATGAGTGCTTCATGGTTTAATTCAAGTATGTATTTTAAATCTCCAAAGCTTTCCCTAAGTTCTCTGCTAAAGTTCATTTTCCCCTCCACAAAACATATTACACGTTTCCTTTTGCTTATGTCGAAGCTTACAGTTTAGGGATGTTCTCTGAAAACTGCACAGATGTGGAGAGTTGAGGGTCCTCACATTGAGCATCATGTGTTTCTTGCTCATCCTGTTTACTCTGCAGGTCCTGATCATGCTCAGCCTCCAGCTCCAACATATCCTGATAGTGATCATGAAAGTAGCAAAGCAGAACAGAAGGGTTATCACAACAGGTGGTGGTCCCTCTAGCCTACCCAGGCCCCTTCTCTGGGGGCAAGCACATCCTAGTAGCCTTCTCTGAGGCCGGAGCCTTCTAGTGCATTTGTAAGACATGCTCTCCTGCTCCGTTGACAGAGGAAGGCTGGGGCAGGGACATGTAGAACCTCGGCGTCCACATACACAGCTCTTTTCAGTGCTGATGAGTAATAGAATTCCATTTTTCCATGGACTCTAGCACTGCACTCAAATAAGAGGACTGGTCTCTTCAAAAAAAAAAGTCAGTGTCAAGGAAAAGAAAAAGGGGGTGGGACTGTTCTATATTAAGAGAGTCTAAAGAGATATAACAACCAAATGCATTGCATAGATCTTGTTTGGATACTGGTTTTAAAAAAAATACAGCCACAAAAGACATTTGGATGTTAATTAGAGAATTGGAATATTTAGAGAATTGAGACTATTAGATTACTGTGTAGAATTATTGCTAATTTTTCTAAGTGATAATGACATTTTGCTTGTATAGAAGAAAGTGTTTTTAGTGATGCTATCTGAAATAAACAGAAATGAAGTGTCATGCTTTGACCTACTTTTAAATGGCTCAAAATATTCCATCTATTTACATATATAAAGATAAAGCAAATGTGACAAATGGCAACAATTTTAAAATATAAGCATGAGAATATGAGAAATCAATATATATATTTTAAGTTTTTAAAAATTATTGATTAATTATAGAGAGAGAGATAGGGAGAAAAAGAGAGAGAAAGAGAAAACCACCAATTTTTTGTCCCACTTATTTATGTACTCATTGGTTGCCTCCTGTATGTGCCCTGACCAGATATCGAACCCACAACCTGGTGTATTGGGACCACACTCT
Organism: Myotis lucifugus; assembly: GCF_000147115.1. Lineage (NCBI taxonomy): Eukaryota > Metazoa > Chordata > Mammalia > Chiroptera > Vespertilionidae > Myotis > Myotis lucifugus. Next base: position 9,449,270 of record NW_005871078.1, read on the forward strand.
AACCAACTGAGCTACCTGGCCAGGGCTAAGTTGATTTTTTGTTTGTTTTTGTTTATAATAAAGAGTTTAGAGGGAAAAACCTACTCTGTCAGTTTGACCTACAAAATTTATTTCTTTGTTTCTTTATTCTTTGCCTTGTTCTAGAAAAACATCTAAGGCATTTTCTGGTCTTTCAAGTCTGTGCACGCACACAACTGACAATGATTTCTCTCTGAACATTTCTTATCTTTAGTGACTACACTGTAACATGTTTCTCCTTCCCTTCGAAAAGGATTGGTCTGAAATTCTTGTGCTTCAGCAAAACTATTTTCAGACTGAAAGGAGAAAAGGTTAGAGCGGAGATCAATCTTTTATTGAAATCTTTGTATAAATTACTGGCCAAGTCAGTACAATAACTAGCATTCACATAGCTCTTTACAAATTTCTTTCATGTGTGTTATTTCTTTTAATTCTCATGATGGACTTTAGGTGGATAAAGGAAGGTATTGAAATCCCCTCGCCTGTTCACATTTAGTGATTTGCCCAAGGTCGTATGGTGTAGTGGGCTAAGCAGTCACCTCAAAAAGTTATGTCTACGGTCTTAAGCCCCTGTCATGTGACCTTATTTGGTAAAAGAGTCTTTGCAAATGTAAGTTAAGGATCTTGGGATGAGATCCTTTTTAATTACCTGGGTGGGCTCTAAATTCAATGATGAGTGTCCTAATGAGCGACAGAAGAGAGAACACAAACACAACAGAGACGATCACATGAAAACAGGCATCCACAAGCCAAGGAGTGCCTGGGGCCACCCAACACTGGGAAAGTCAGGGAAGAGTTCTCCCCTAGAGCCTTCCCAGGGGGCATGGCTCTGCGACCCCTTGGTTTCGGAATTCTGGCCTCCAGAACTCTGAGAGAATACTTTTTTAAAAAAATATGTTTTATTGATTTTTTACAGAGGGGAAGGGAGAGGGATAGAGAGTTAGAAACATCGATGAGAGAAAAACATCAACCAGCTGCCTCCTGCACACCCCCTGCAACCAAGGTACATGCTCTTGACCAGAATTGAACCTGGGACCCTTCAATCCTCAGGCCGATGCTCTATCCACTGAGCCAAACTGGTTAGGGTGAGAGAATACTTTTTTAATACATTGCTTATTGTGGTCATTTGTTACAGCAAACATGGGAAAACAATACATATGGCTAGTAAGTGTATGGACCAGAACTTGAATTTGTTTTTCTGATTCCAAGACCATGGCTCTTCTCATCATATCCAGGCCTTGAGTTCAGATTAAGAAATACCTAGTCCCTATCATTGTCACTTTCACAACCCACTGGCACCACATCAGTGATACGATGATCATTATCACATTTATAGATGAAGAAACCATGGCTAGATTTCCCAAGAATTATATGACTCAACTATATTTAACTACCTCTTCGTGGAAAAAAGGCACCTACAATTTCAATTTCTTCCTATCAAATCTTTTTTTTTTAAATCCTCACCTGAATATAAATTTTTATTGATTTAGGGAGAGAAAGAGAGAGGGAGAAACAATCAATTGGGTTGCCTCCTGTATGTGCCCCAACCTGGGATTGAACCCACAACCTAGGTACTTGCCTTGACTGGGAATCAAACCTGCCACCGTTTGGTATGTGAGAGGATGCTCCAACCAAATGAGCCACCCGGCCAGGCCCACTAATCCGTTTGATTAGATAGCCAAAAGCAGCAGATACACTGAGATGTAGAGAAAGATTGGAAATTGGAGGATCTTAATTCTAAGCCTTGTTTTACAGCCGTGGATGCTGAACCATCCACCTAACCCTCTAAAGCTGTTTTCTGTTCTAGAATAAGAAAATTGGACGGGATCATGTCTAGAGTTCTATGTCCGATAATCTATGACGATATTTCTTGCTTTTAGTAATCAATCCACTGGAATGGTTAATGTGCCACAAAAGGGTCAAAGGGCAGAAAATATAAGTAAAAGATATTTTTAAATCTGCAGGATTAGACACATAAAGAATTCTGTGTATATGTTATAATAACAAACTAAAAGTGTGCTTGCATGAGATACATGTCCCAGGGCACTATTTTCTATTTATGGGCAGCTCTTTGAAGAGCTCCTATGTCTCCATTTGGATGTGCCATAGGCACCTCAGTTTCAGCAAGCAAAAAACTGAACTCATCGTATTCCCCTCTACCTTGTCCAGGTTCCCCATCCTCTCATATGGGCTCCTCATCCATCCAGATGCCTCTGCCAGATGCTGGAAGAGGTCCTTGCATTTTCCTGGCAGACATTCCTTTTTCTCTTTATTATCCATGTCATACCCACTTGGTGTCCAAGCCCAAGAACACCTGCCTTTAAGTCTGTGTCCTTTCCCCCCATCTTCATGGCATCCTGCTGCCGGTCAGTGCCTTCCTTCAGTTCTCATCTGTTCTTGACGCCTAGCAGTGTCCTGGCTTCCAGCCTGCATCCTGCATTATCGCCACATCTTAGTGTCCTGCCTACCTACTTGCCCATCATACCTTTCCTTTCCCAGAACCCTTCCTCTCTCAGAACACAATTTCTTTCTGGCCCCTCTGTCTTTGCATGCGTAGTCCCATCTTTTTGAAATGTTTTCCCCATCCAGTTTATCCTTCAAAACTCGGTTGTCATATTCCTGGCCATCTCCCTGTACGGCCCCTGCCATGACTTTGTAGCACATCCGAGACTCCTCGCATGGATCTGTCGCACATGGCTGTTATTTCCTTGTTTGAGCCCTTCCTAGTATGAGTGCTCACTGAGGGGAAAGAGGTTCTATCTATGTCTCCCACACTTCACAGTGCCCAGCACATAACGGATGCTCAATAAGCAGTTTTAGAATAAACAGACTCCAGAAGTAGGCAAATACATTTTGCTTGTGAGAGATGCAGATAAAAGCAGGAAATAGGAAAGTCTGTTCACTCACCTGGCATCCAAAGTCAACACTGTGTAGAACAGTGGGAGGGATCAGGAATGTGAAACCAGAGCAAAATAGTATTCATTTCTAAATATTGGGGGGGGGGGTGTACTTTGATGGTTAGATAGGGCAGCTTTGGCAGTTTGACTAAAGTCGATTTTATTAATTAAACCAACAATTGTGTGTGTGTGTGTGTTTTAACTTCTATTAACTCTGTTCATTTTCTGAACCTGTCCTTTAAATCTTATGATCTTCCCTTATAAAAACAAAAAAGTGTCAGTTTATGCCAAGTATAGACCTTCTGGTTTGCTTTCAGAGAATAAGAGAAAAATGTTTCTTTCTCAAGTAGTCATAGATTTGTCCTATTATCAGCAGAGAGGCTAATTTATAAATACAAAGTGTTAATTATGTAACTGCATGTGATTTATTTATGCAATTGTAGATTTTTCCATGTAAATAAATTAATAGGAAGAATACAATCATAACAATTTAAACACGTTTTGCTAAACCTTGTGCCCTGACTTGAAATTTGTAAGGAATAGCCTGAGAGTGTGGACTATTCGATAAACTCGTACACAGGGAATAATGTTATTCTCTAATTAGACTTATTCTGTCCTGGGTCAACAAGTGATGGTGTCACAGTTCACTGACTAACAGCACTCAGGAAGGCACGTGAAGGCAGGAGAGATGTGGTGGCAAAACGGGTCTAATGGTAGCAGCCTTTCCCTGGAATCCAGGCACGAGATGCCCCCAAAGAATCAGATGAAACTATTGGTAAAGTGATCGCTTCAATTCATGTTTCCCAAGATCATAGACACCCCCCCTCCAACACACACAGGGAATCTATGGAAATATTGTTCAACAATAATAGAGGGGGCCTGGGCCTTTGCTTTGATCTAAGTGGTAGTGAAAGCATAACCTCTTTCCAGGACAAGCTCAGGCTTTGTCTTAATTCCCCCCACTCCTTGTCAGCTGGGTGACTGAATTTCAAAGACTGAGCAGGGTTTAGACTGAATTAAGAGTAACTAGATATTTCTGATGCCTTCTGTTGGAAGACAACCTGTGAGCAGGGGGGATTTTACATGTGGTAATCTGCACGAAGGTGAAAAATGTCACAAATCCCAGGGACCAGAGTAACTTGTCCTGCACAGTTTTCTGCAGACGGCTAGCACGCCTCCGCAGTGCTCACAGCAGCCCTCAGAGGAGACAAAGCCTCCCTCCTGGTTGCAAGCTCTGGAGGTCTTGCACCGATGTACCACAAGGAAACCCTCGGAGATTGCCTTTCGGCTTGGAGATAAGAAGTTCCTCTCTTCCCCACCGTGACATTGAAGTCTCTCCCTTACCTGTTTTTTAGTAGCTGCCTCTTGAAGGGAGTCAGTTTGAGGATTTTCAAAGAAAATGTTGTCCTCATCATCTGATCTGTCCAAGATGTGATCCATTTCGGTAAATTTCCTTAGCCAACTGCAAGGCACACAATCAACACAGATGCTGTGATTATGCCTTCGGTCTACAGCTTAGGCTTGCCCTAAATACTGTCAGAGGGAGAACACTGTGATCTCTCCAGGCCCCAAGGAGCACCTGCTGTCCTTGTACTGATTCCGTTCTGCCTGAAGGCTGTCTAGCTCGGTAGATTGCACACGATGGGGAGAGAGAGGCCGGGTAACTATTTGTTGACTGACTCAATACATGATTTAACAGTGAGGGTCCAAATTCCAAAGCCATCGTGGCTGTGTAGCTCTGTGTGCACTCACATGCAAACATGTAAATAAACAAATAAAAAATAAATGTCCACTTTAGAAACTAGAGTCTAAAAGTGTCTTATGGTTCAAAAGACCATTCAGAAAGGAGTAGGTCTACGATATCATCTTGATCTCTAGCCCCCAGATGTCCTCACCACAACATCTATTAGTTTCTTCTTTATTCTTCCACAGAGAATCTGTGCATAAATAAGCAGCTATGTTTATATGAAAACTAGAGGCCTGGTGCATGAAATTCATGCACTTGGGGGGGGCGGGGGTCCCCTCAGCCTGGCCTGTACCCTCTCAAAGTCTTGGAGCCCTGGGGGGATGTCCGACTGACGGCTTAGTGGGCTTAAGCCATCAATCAGACATCCTTAGCCACGGAGGCGGGAGAGGCTCTCACCACTGCCGCTGTGCTCACCAGCCGTGAGCCTGGCTTCTGGCTGAGCAGCACTCCCCCTATGGGATCACACTGACCACCAGGGGGCAGCTCCTGCGTTGAGTGTCTGCCCCCTGGTGGTCAGTGCACATCATAGTGACTGGTCATTCCACCATTTGGTCATTTGCATATTAGCCTTTTATTATATAGGATACATATGCCTTTTAAAATGTAAATGAGGTGATATTATACACACTATTTCTTGTTAATAGCCTATCTTGGAGTCCATTTTATATTAGTACACTCAAAGCTGCCTCATTTTAAAAATGGATCGAACCCCCAACTCAGGGGTATATGTCCTGACCAGAATTGAATCTGCAACCTTTTGGTGTACAGGACAATGCTCCAATCAATTGAACCACTCAGCCAGGGCAACTGTTTGTTTTTATTAGTATATATTTTTGTCATGTATTAAGAAATGCATTTGTGTACTTACATGAATATTTGTGCTTCCTCTACGCTGGAAAGCATTTTAAATAGTTTATATCTTTCCCAGCCAGCGTGGCTCAGTGCTTGAGCATCGACCTATGAACCAGGTGGTCATGGTTCAATTCCCAGTCAGGGCACATGCCTGGGTTGTGGGCTTGATCCCCAGTGTGGGGCCTACAGGAGGCAGCCAGTCAATGATTCTCATTGTGGATATGTCTATCTCTCTCTCTCCCACTTCTTTCCTCTCTGAAGTCAATAACAATATATTTTTAAAAATTGTTTATCTTTAACAAGTGAAGATAATGAAAGCGCAAAACAAAGTATTATTGTAAATTGAGATTAGAGTCTTGATGACTTATTTTCAACGGATACTGGGCCCCTTTAATGTCTCACAGGTCCTATCACAATAAATATTCATAAGGTCAAAATTAGAATTGCAGAGAAGAATGTCAACCCCAACCCTGAACTTGGAAATCTCATCATTTCAATCCTGTTGACACAATAAAGTCCCCAAATAGGACCCCAGAAACTGCTCTTAAGAACTCAGTCCTGACCTACTTCTTCATTAAACCTTCACCTGCATCAATATTTTAGAGAAAGCCACTGTTTTTCTAGGTCAACTGTTGTTCCTTCCCAATTCTCCTCATCTGCAGAGATGTCTTGTTACGTAGCTGCATGGGAGCCATTTCTTCAGCATTGAAGGGCAATGATGACAACAAGAGGGCCTCCATGGCAGAATTGGCAGCTATATTCTCTCTGCTGATAGCAGGCTTGTTTCAGGGAGTTTGGCCTTAACCCCACTCTTTCCAAAACTGGCCATCAATTGGAAGGGACCCCAGAGTAAGCTTTTAGGCTTTCTCTGCTCAGCTCTATCTGGGAAGGTCTTGTCTGTAGCTGTCCCTAAGGACTTCTCTGATTAACTCAAGGGTTGTCTGAGCCTGTAAATGTATATTTTGAATCCTTGAATGGAAATATTAGTGAGCAATACAAAATAGCCAGGCTAGGGAGGTGTGAACCTTTATTTGTATGACCTCTTTCTGATTATATATAGGGTATCCCCCCAAAATGTATACATATACTTGGAATAATTATAAAGTAAGTGTCTATTAAAATAAACACTTCATTTTTAAAATTGAGCTATCAGCTATTAAAGTATTACTTTTTGGGGGGACGCCCCATATATGCACATTATAAAAAATAGAAAATGGCAAAAGAAAATAAAAATCACTGGTACTCCAGGGATAAGCAGAGATACCCCAGAGGTATACAAACAAAAGCACTGTTAATATTTTGGTATATGTATTTCCATTTTTAAATGTGATGGATTTTTAAATCTTTTACTATTATGGACCATTAGATTTTTTCTATTTTTTTTTTACTATTATAAATAATACAGTAAAGAATTTCCTTATTTAGTCATTTCCAGGGCATCTCTATAATTTACTTAGGATACTTCCTTGGAAGTGGAAATACTGGGAATACAATATATACATTTTTAAAGACTTAGAAAAATATTCCCAAATTACTTTTCTAAAGATTCGACCAATGTACACCATCTGCAGCTGGTGGTCTGAGAACAGGAACCTTCACTCCAGCCTGACAGGCAAGGGTAGCTGGAGAGCAGAGAGGGGATCTTAGGGTACATTGGGAGCAAGAAAAACAAAGGTGAAAGGAAATGGGAGAGAAGGAAGAGAAGATAGAGAGGCATGAGACAAGTTCTAAGATGCTCAGAAGAGCTATAATAGTGGTTCTCAACCTTCTGGCTCTTTAAATACAGTTCCTCATGTTGTGACCCAACCATAAAATTATTTTTGTTGCTACTTCATAACTGTAATGTTACTACTGTTACGAATCTTAATGTAAATATCTGATATGCAGGATGGTCTTAGGCGACCCCTGTGAAAGGGTCGTTCGACCGCCAAAGGGGTCGCGACCCACAGGTTGAGAACCGCTGAGCTATAAGAAAGACTATGAAACGTAACTCCCAGTAATTGACAGAAAGCAGGAGGATTGTACCCAGCACTAAACAGGAAGCAAACTTCCCCTCTGTGTACTCCAATGAGTGACAACAGCGACATGGCCTAGAATTGGAGGGTAGCCTGGCACCTAGGGTCCTGAAGGACAGAGGAGACTGTCGAGTGATGGGGAGGGAAGTGATATCATGCAGGAATTTCCCTGGAAAGGTGATTTACAGCTGGGATTAGGAACAGGAGGATAAAGGAAAATGGCACGGGGAACCTAAGGGATGGTGAAACCAAGGGCTGGTCTTTCACTCTGTGGCAAAATTGAGCTTTGTCCTTGATCCATGTGGGGATCTCCAGTGGCTGCAATTCAAAGGGGTCCCCCATGAAGGGGAAGCAGCGGGAAAAGGCTCCATCCTCCTTAACTTGGAGTCTGACAAAGAAGAATAAACCTTTGGTCTCATTCAGGAAGGCCACTGAGACCCACCCAGTTTCATCCCAGCTCCTATCTGGACAGTTGCATCTGTTTCCTGAAGGTGTTAAGCATTACGGAGTCAATTCCAAGCTCTGAAAGATGAATGGCCACTGAGATCTTTCCTGGTCAAAAATTAGAATACTGTACAAATAATAATATTTCCTGATTTTGGTAACTCTCTGACATCCTCGTAGCATTTATTGGGCTATTTAAAAGAAGATATGGTTCTCTCAATCCAGCTACCTACACAAATTCTGCCTCCATACATTTTCTCACGTTTCAAGTACCACTTAGAATCCTAATGATGACTTGTGTTTGCAGCTCCTAAGATTACAAAGTGCTTTTCACATGTTTTCTTGTTCAGTTCCCACGACAACACAGTGAGGAAAGTATGTGTGCAGTAACTGAGGCTCTGGTGGGTGGTATGATTTGCTAAGAGTCGTATAGCTGGTGAACTAGCAAAGTCAGGACTCAGAAATGCCAGGTCCTTACAGCTACTTGCAAGAGGTTTCGCCCCCACCCTCAGTGATGACTTAGACCAGGGCCCTGCAGTGAAACTCCCTGGGATGGTGGACATGTTCTCTGTGTTGTTCAATACAGCAGGCACTAGCCAGTGTGTCTACTGAACATTTGAGATGTGGTTAATGCCACTGAGTGACTTAATTTTTAATTTAAATCTAAACAGCCACCCTATTGGACAGGTCAGAATTTTTTTAGACCAGGAATCAGCAAACGGTAGCCCACAGGCCAAATCCATCCTGCCACCTGTTCCTGTAAATAACATTTTATTGGAACATAGCCACGCCCGTTCCTTTATGTATTGTCAATGGCAGCGTTTGTGACAGGGCTGAGTAATTGCAAAAGACCTACACGTGGCATGCAAAGCCTAAAATATTTAACATCTCGACCTTTGCAGAAAGAGTTGGCCAACTCCTATTCTAAACCATCACCTTCTTCTGTGATGCTGGGTGTTTGTTACAATGAGTCAACTGAAAGTAGTGAATAAGAGTTTGAATTTTGGAGAGTCAGGCTGAGTTCCCATCACAACCCTTAGCGCCTAAGCATAATCTTAATGCTCCAAGTCTTATTCCCAACACCTGTAAAATGTGGCTAACATTGTACTACTAATGTTATTAAAGTTGTGAAGAGTAAACCAAACAATTCTTGCTGTGCTTAACACAGTGTCAGATGGATGCAAACACTTGTCAATGTTAAAAATAAAATAAAACCAGTAGAAAGGGGAGCTATCACTAAGGTTTATTTAGCTTAAGTAATATAATACTACTACTAGTAGTAATAATAATACATGCACAGCTCTTTCAGTTTATAAAGCATTTTCACTCAGTTGTTTCATTTAATCCTCACATCTACCCTGTGGTCAAGCAACCCAGACAGATCTTATGACTTCCATTTTTTTTTTACATGAGGAAACCAAGACTCAGAGAGGATTCACGATTTGCCTAAAATGTTATTGCTCAAAAATGGTAGGATCAGGATTTAAACCTCCCAATTCTGGCTGCAAGTTTTACAATCATCCTATTATACATAACATTTAATGCCCAATATGTTTTAATGGATTGGTTCATAGCCTTCTTACCTCAAACACAAAGCCGTCTTTTTGAAGTTAACTTTGGACTGGTCTGCAGACCAGCAGCACCTGGGAACTGGCTAAACATGCAGAATCGCAGGCTCCACCTTCAAATCACTGAGTCAGCCTCTGCGTTTTCACAAGATCCCAGGTGATTCATATACATATTAAAGTGTAGACCCTATAAACTGGAAACCCTCTTCTCCCTCCACCCCATGTATCCATTCCTATATGTGTACACCACTGACCTCTAGGACTATTTGGTAAAACTGGAATGAACCCCTCCGCCTTGCCCCCACTTCAACAAAACCTTTACAATTACAAATTTGGAAAAACATGAATCAAAAAGAACAGGTCAATTACTTTAAAAGACAGCTGAAGAAATCTCTAGCTTATATTGTGTGGGCATTTTCTCCAGGCCGGACCACCCAGATCACCCCCTTCGATACCTTCTAGCTAGACAATTTGGAAATCTCAGAAGTTTTAAGGCATGTTTCCACTAATCAAGGCTTTGCTGTCACCAGAGGCTCCTGGCAAGGTTATAATGAGTTGGTACAGCTGTGAAATATAATGTAAACCTGGTAATATCCTTGCTCTTCCCGGTTTGGTAATCACAAATACCTCTGAATTCAGTGGTGCAGACTAGCAAAAGTCAAGCTTCTCTGGAAAGTTCTGGTGATGCCAAATCTTTCTTTTCCTGGCACCAGAGGCAGAGAGGAGGCCATTGATGAGTGGTACACACCTAGGCAAGTAAGTTTGCAGTTGAACTTGCCCTCTCTGACATTCCACTTGGAATGGGGCTCATGCAACCCTTCAACCCCCTCTCCCAGGGTTCCAGGGAGGCGGTGCTCTCCTGCTTTTCCTTGAACTTTCGTCCCCAGCTCCCAGCTTCCTTGCCAATTCTTTGAAAATGAATTCCTTCCCCCACCCCAGCCCTCTGTCCATCCATCTATAAGCCTCTGACATGATGCTCTGGATGCTCTTCCAACCTCAGCTGCTCCTGCCACGCATGCCTCTTGCGCCTCCTTATCTGAGACCTTCCACATGGAGGACAGGACTTCTCCCACTGCTTCTCCACCAGGGCTGCCCCTACTTTATGCTCTGTTACCTACTCGGCCTTGAAGTCCACACTTCCCCTTAACCACCCTTCACAGCCCACTCTCACTTCTCCTAGGACTTCAGTGCTGAGGTCACATTGCCCTCTGTACCTCAGCTTCTCCCTTCACTCTTGGAGAACTCAGCACCCACGGGAGGGGCCTAGCAGTCTGACCTTATAGACCGCAAGCCCCTCAACCCTTAGGCTTTCCTCTGCACCCACCAAAATCATTCGGCAGCACAGAAATGAAACACAGAACCGTTTTTATAAGCATAAACTTTAACATTAGGTCAGTGTTTGAAACCTGGCTTTGCCATTTATTGGCTATTTGGTTTGGGGCAGAGTTTAATTTTTTTGTCTGAAAAAAAATGGGGTATGAAAATACCTATCTAATTGGTTTGTCAAGGAGATAAAGGCAATAGTGTGAGGAAGGAGTTGAGGTCAAGCTTGCGCTAGAATGTAGGCTCTATGGGGACAGGGATGTTTGTGTGTTTTGTTGACTGCTGTATCCCCAGCACTAGAAGAATGGCTGGCACATAGTAGGTGCTCAAAAAAATTTTTGGCAAAGGAATTGAATGAATGCCTACATGGTAACCATGATTTTTATGGCAGCATTTTAGGTCTTGTCATCAGGCTGAGTATTTCCTCAGCTAAATGCTGAAGCTCAGATGTCTCACTTTTGTTCTTCTGAGCTTTACTACCTCCCCTACCAAGTTAGAAATCCAGACTCCATCACCTTGTGACCTCTCACAGTGCCTGCTGGGCCACTCCGCATGCAGCCTTGGGTTCATGCCTCATACCATGACTATGATCCTACTTTTGGCTGTCCCAGGTAACCTCATGTTTCTTTCAGAAAAATCTCAAGATTCTTCTATGAGTGGTTCCACCACAACTTCAACAACAACAGCCAACATTTACTGGGTGCTCGCTAATATGCCAGGCACTCTCCTAAGTGTTTTACATATATTACCTAATTTAATTCCTACCACCTTTTCGAAAGGAAGGGATCTGGGATTCAAACCCAAACCTGGTTCGTCTGACTCCAGGGACTGTGACCTAAGCACCACCATATGGACTATCCTTTGCATTGGGTTCTCACTGTTACTCGGCGGAACGTTATGCATCTCTTGTTGACTCTCAAACATGTGGGCCACAACAGCTGTTCTCTGTCCTGCTCAGTGCCTTTCCCACTCTGCCCCACTCCCAAACACTGCCAGCTCCCTCTGAGAGCACTGACGGGGCTTCCCACATGACCAAACAGATAGGGGCCATCTGATGGGAGTCTTCCCACTGCCCAATGGCTCCCTTCAGAACACCCCGGTGCTTCCCTCACCCTCTCCCACTCCCTTTCTAGGTCAGAGAAAGTACTTTTCCACTCTCCTTGCTCTGGCTCCCATGATTCAGACCTTTGTTCATTCTTTAGGATTGTATTCCATTAATTATCAATCCTCTTGCCATTTCAAAACTTCTCTTGAGTGCCTCTTTTGGCAGTCCACCAGGAGCTCACAATTTCTCTGGGGAGCAAGACATAAAAGTATATTTCTTCATCTTCAAGCTCTGCCTTTACGTGGTTGCTTGGCCTCTGCGTGCAAACATGCTTCTGTTTCCCCTCCAGGAGGAAAAAAAAATCCTTCATTTTGTGTATTTGAGCGACCATCTTGTCTCTCTCATTTCATTTAACAGAAATCTCTCAACATTTCAGAGAACGTAGATGTCATTTCTATTGCTCATGACATATTCTTATCTTAAATGCTTTCCGTATGGCTTCTTGATTGCAAGGATTTTTTTTTTTGGAGGGGGAGCTTATGTTTGTAATTTAGGAGCCTTGAATAATCTAATTTCTTCGGTGGGGTGGCAATAGTACACTGTTTCTCACACTTCTCTGACCTCACAGCTATTTCTGTGCTCACAGCACTGTTTCAGGGGCCACATTTTGGGAAACCCTGTTGTAAGGTTGTAGCTGATGTAAATAAAGTTCCAGGCACACAGGATGCTCATGTACAATAAACAGCGGCAACCACAGTCATGGGACATCCCTGGCTCTGCTTCTGGATTTTACGACCCTGAGAGCTTTCCTGTCATCCAGTGTCATAATCACTAGGTGCTCGGAAAGAGCCTTCTATGCAGGCCTGCGGCTGGGCTAACCCCAGCATCTGACCTACCCCAGCGGGAGGTTCTGGCTGTGGTCCCAGCTCATCCTGCCTGCCTGTCATCAGACCAACACCAGCCCAGTGAGTCCTGAGATGCGGCCCTTGGTATCAAGAAAGATGTTGGATCCCTGTGGGCCAACGAAGGGAACAGAGATCTCAGAAATTAAAGCAGGGAAGGAGCAAGTACATGTTCACTTATATTCTCAAAGGAAATGGAAGCTTTAATGAGCACCTTTCCTTGAGGGGGTTTGTAAGATTTTTTAAAAATACATTTTATTGATTTCAGAGAGGAAGGGAGAGGGAAAGAGAGATAGAAACATCACTGATGAGAGAGAATCGTTGATCAGCTGCCTCCTGCATGCCCCCTACTGGGGATCGAGCCCACAACCCAGGCATGAGCCCTGACTGGGAATCGAAATGTGACCTCCTGGTTCATAGGTCGACGTGCAACCACGGAGCCACACCCGCTGGGCAAGTTTGTAATATTTTAATTTAACCTCTAACATTGTTGTGAAGCTGGGAGTTACGTCAGCAAAGCTGCTTTGATTTGCCAGGGAAGAGAGAATATCTGCAAGTGGCTCTGAGCTTCCCTTTACTCACCAGCAACATGGGGAGCATCATGGGGAGCATCCACCCGCAGGCCTGCTGTGAACAGGGACTGGAGTGACTGTGTATACAGCACCTGGCACAGTCCCTGGAACACAGTAGACCCTGGAAGGAGAAGTGACCACCTCGAGGAATAGAATATCAGGATAAGGACACCATTCTTTATTCTCCATCTGGGAAGCCCCTGGTTTTTAGCCCTTTAAAAAAAAAAAGTAAAGTCACTGTTTTAAAGATGGTGAGTTGAAAGAAAGAAAAAGAGAGAAAGGAAGAGGGAGTATGAGGGAGAGGGGGGGAAAAACCATGCCGTGTGCTATTATATTAAGGAAACATCTTGGAAGCCAAAACTCTCCCATTAGACCCTGAACAAGAGTCGTGACAGGTTTGGAACTATAGAAATTGATAGAAAGCACATACAGTGAGAAAGAATAGGGATGGTGATGCCTACAGATTCACAGATACTTGGGAATAAGACATCAAGGTGAAGTCCCCTTATGTGGTGGTAACAGCATCCTCGTCCTTATTATCAAATATTCATCAGCTGCTTATCGAATCTAGGGCACTGCGCTAAATAAGGCAGCGGATAAAAGGATGTCCAAGACAGTTTCCCTTCAGTTTAGAAAAGAGAAATAGCACAACAGCCAGTATATATTGAATGGCAAATGCTGAGTGGCATATACAGTGAGCACAATAGGATGGCAGAGCAAAGGGACCATTGAAAGGATGCCTACAGGGGGTAGGGCAGCTTTTTAAAGAGTTTCCCACAGTAAGTGTGACTCAAATCGAATATTGTTTGGATAAATGAAGAATCAGAAAGTTTTCCAGGGAATGGGAACTATCTTAAATACCAGTGTAAGGAGTTTGAACTGGAATTTGATGAGGAGATAGTTTTTCTGACTAATTTCATTGTACTTTATTCAATTGTCATTTAATTGATGTTTTACAATGAAACAAAAGAAAAGGCAATGGTGAAAGACATTTATATAAATAGTTATTTATAGCCCTATGTATATTTTTCTTTATATAGATAACTAGAGGCCCAGTGCAAGAAATTCGTGCACTCAGGCAGGGGGTGGGGGAGGGGGTCCCTCAGCCTGGCTTGCGCCCTCTCGCAGTCTGAGAGCCCTCGGGGGATGTCCGACTGATGGCTTAGGCTCGCTCCCCACAGGACCTAAGCCATCAGTCAGACATGCTTAGGGCTACCACGGAGGCAGGAGAGGCTCCCGCCACTGCTGCTGCACTCACCAGCCATGAGTGTGGCTCAGGGTTTCTGGCTGAGCAGCGCTCCCCCTGTAGGAGTGTACTGACAACCAGGGGGCAGCTCCTGCATTGAGCATCTGCCCCCTGGTGGTCAGTGTGCATCATAGCAACTGGTCATTCCACCTTTCGGTCAATTTGCATATTAGCCTTTTATTATATAGGATTTGCAGGCTATTCACTCAAAGGTTAAAAGTGGCTATTTTGGAGTGGTGGGAATACTCATGAGTTTTTTGTACAGTACAGGTTTCAGAAAGGGAGAAAGAAAGGAAGACAGGTGGGAAAGCCTGCTGCAACAGGGAGTCAGCGAGGATTCCTGTGTGAGACATGCTATAAGAACGTAATGTCAGGCAAGGTTTTCGAAAGGAATGCAAGGTTTCTAAGCAACCTGTTAGAAAGGGAAGCCGTGGTTTCTGGGCTGCTGGCGTGGGTTTTCCAAGACAAGCCTTGTGAGATTCACTTCATTTCCTTTGCATGACAGATGCAATTAGTCTTTTCTGCACACAAAATATAATCTCTTTAACAGTTCAATTGACATAGAATGAGAAAAATGGAATCATTAGAAGCCCAAGTAAGTAAGCCATAAGAAGAAATATTTGTTTTCAAAAAGGAGGTAGAATACAGATTTTCTCATGTTCTTCCTCTACCTGAAACATCGTCCATCCTGCTTCCTCTAGCAGTGGTTCTCAACCTTCCTAATGCCACGACCCTTTAATACAGTTCCTCATGTTGTGGTGACCCCCAACCATAAAATTATTTTCGTTGCTACTTCACAACTGTAATTTTGCTACTGTTATGAATCGTAATGTAAATATCTGATATGCAGGATGTATTTTCATTGTTCGCGACCCACAGGTCGAGAACCGCTTGCAAGGTGAGATGACAAAATATTACATTTCATTTTTAACCAAAAGTTCTGGTTGAAGCGTTTTATTTATTATGTCATATGCAGATTTTTCACTTAACGTGTATAAGTGCTACAGATGTACAGTGCTATTGACATGCTTTAGATTGCAAAGATTTGAGCCCCTACATTGCCTGAAATCCTCAGTCACTTAAAGCCATGATTTTGGGACCTGGATACCGGGGGCTGCTCAGAACACTTCTCAAGAGGCTGACTCCCCAGGCCCCCTGGTTGGCTAGGGAGCGCTTCTGATACTTTGAAAGCTCACAAAAGACCTGTGGAACTCAGGGTGTCTAATCTATAATCTACGTCATGACCGGCTACATCCCTTGGGAGGCCTGGTGCAGGGTGAAAAGGTGGGACCCCTTATTCAAAAACCATTAAGAATTGCAAGGCTCAGACAGCAGAGCACTAAGTCAAGTGTGAGCCTTGTGTGACCTCGAAGGTCTCAGGCCCTTGACCTTGCTTTATAATTAGATCAGTAGTACTTTAGGTTGTATATATATTGGAATTTCACTTAAAAGTTTGGGTCAGGGGAGGAATTATTTTGCTGGGGGCAGGGGGAGGAGAAAACTAAAGATAAGGTGACTTCACACCTTGTATTGGAAAGAATATCATTAAAAATCACCATAAGAACAGTTTACCATTATAAGAATTCAAGCACTGTAACAATATACAGACTGAAAATAAGAAAACCTTTTACTTGCCTTATAATCCCATTTCTCTCCCCAGAGGTATCCATATTTTGACATGTGTTCTTCTCAGACATACATATATTTACATATTTTACTTTACATATTCAAATGCTTTTTCGTATACCCCTGTGCTCATACTGCACATCCTGTTCTATCACTTGCTTTTCCTTCTCAGTGTGTCTTAGACCCATCCATGTCAGTCTTATACTTCTTCATTCTTTCTAATCATTGTGTAATATTTCATGATATGGATGATCATAATTCCCCCTATTCTTGAATATTTCATTTGTTTTCGATTTGGGGGGGGGGTTGTTATTCTTATGATAAACAACACTCCGGTGAATGTTCATGTATGTGTCTTTTTTTATAAGAATATTTTTGTAGCCCATTTTGTGGCTCAGTGGACTGAGCATCGTTCCGTGGACTAAGAGGACCTGGGTTTGATTCCTGGTCAGGGCACACGCCCAGGTTGCTGGCTCAGTCCTCAGTAGGGGATGTGAGAAAGCAGCCGATCTCATGTTTCTATCTCCCTCTCCCTTCCTCTCTAAGAAAAAAAAAGAGTATTTTTGTAAATACAAAAGTGTTTTTTTCTTAGATACACACCTATAAGTAGATTTGCTGGGTTGGGAGGAACTGAGATGCGAAAAAAAAAAATACCCCACAGCATACATATTTTAATGGTAAAGTTCAAAAGTAATAATTTATGGTTAAAAAAATTAGATTGGTAAAAATATAAATTGTGGTAACTTTTGAAAAACAATTTGGAACTACATACTAAAAGCCCTGTGAATATATCATATCTTTTGATTCAGCAAAGGTGCATCTAGGAATAATCAGAGATCTTTGCAAAACTATAAACTTGTTCATAGCTGTTCTATTTATACATATCCCAATATTTGTATCAGTAGGACCATATGAGTTCTTAAAATAATGAAAATCTTTTGTGTCATTGATAAACAGATGCTGCTTGTAGCCTTCCTTTGTGTACCCCTACATTGCCTGTCTCCTGGATCCTCCCCTAGAGTTCCCTGCCTGGCAAACTAAGGTTCATGCCAGGCACAGTGTGGGGTATCCAGAACCCAGTTCCGGTCTGATTGGCTGGTCCTCCATGCCTGCTGGCTGTTAACTGCTTTCTATGTATTTTGAATGCAATTCCAGGGGGGAAATGTGAAAGTTAAACAATAGGAATTGGTTAAAAGAATTATGACCTGAAGACCGTGCAGCTATTAGAAATGGCGGTGGTGGTCTGGGGGAGGGTGTTGATAAGGGCAGAGGCTCTGCATGTGGGGAGTCAGAGAGTATACCGTAAATCTCTGCACCTTCTGCTCAATTTTGCTCTAAACCTAAAAACTGCTCTAAAAAGCAGCCTATTTTTTAAAATGATGTTCTGAAGATATGTGATAGCATGCCAAGATGTTTAGAATATATTGCCAAGTGGGAGAAAAAGGCAGCATACAAAACAATATATCTAATATAATCCCATGGAAAACGTGATCTATTCATATTGATTCCTAAAGAAAGGCTATAAAAAACAATAACAACGTCAATGATTATATCTGGTTGATGAGGTTACAGCTATTTCTGTCATTTGTTTTGTTGCTCATCTGCATTTTCCAACTTTTTTTGCAATGAGCCTGACAACTTTCATATTTAGAAGAAGAAAAAAAGATCATTTAAAAATAAGCGAACACTAAAATTGCTTAGCCAGGAAAAGGCAACCTTTCTTCTTGATTTATGCAACATTTGCCATACTTGCTTGACTACGGCTCCCTGGGGAATGCGCCAAAGAGTAAGCCAAGAAGGCTGACAGAAGCTCAGCGAAAACATCTGTAGGGAGGGAGGCTGGGGGTGGGAGCGAGGAGAGGCCAGGAAACCAGCCAACATCCAGTCTCCCCTCACTTTGTCTACCTCCTTTTGTTCAGACAGTTCATTTTGGTGAGGCCGCAGGCATTTTTGAAATTCTGCAACGTGGGGAGCTGCTACGGGCAGCCTCGCTGTTCTTTCATGTCTGAGCACATGTGGCCGTGTTTCAGAGAATACATGCAAGGGAATGTTCCATTTCTTAGCTGGGCTTTCATCCAAGGTATAGATTTACAGAACTGTGTACACAGCCACTAAAATAACACTCATGTGCCCCAGCACGGGAGGGGGCAGCAGCTTTTATCTCAGCAGGCTCTGGTTAGAGTCATCCTTTTATAATGATAAACGTTTAAACAATAGGCAGCAGACCCAAACCACGCTGGAGAACCTTGACCACGCTTGAAAAGTTGTCATGGTCCCGTCCAGTCAGCTCCTGGAGGAGGCACTTCCAAGGCCAGGGAATCTCCCACGATAGCATGGATGCTCAACCCCAGAACCCCACCTGGTTGAAAACTTGGGGCCAATGAACAGATATGTCTCCTCTTGGACACTGAGCCGGGAGCTGGAAATACTCCTGGGAAGCCCAGCAGGAGTGAGCTGGGGCGCTCATGCTCTGAGACTGCGGACGACAAACAGAACTCCAGCACCATGGACTTCATGGGACATATGTTACAACCACAGGCCTGGGAAGAAAGTTCCACTTTCCAGAACAGGTGGTCCCTCATATGATGTGATGTCAGAAATGTGCCTTCCTGACCCTCATTTCCCCTAATATCTACCTTACCACTCAATAGAATCGCAATTTTGCTATTGAAGTTGTATCCTACATCATTAAGGAACAGATTTTACAAAATTGTAAATATCTCTGGAACAGGTATAGATTGTATCAGCTATGATCCCTCTCTTTTTTAAATATACATTTTTATTGATTTCAGAGAGGAAGAGAGATAGAAACATCGATGATGAGAGAGAATCATTGATTGGTTGCCTCTTGCACACCCCACTCTGGGGATCGAGCCCACAGCCCGGGCATATGCCCTGACTGGGAATTGAATCGTGATCTCCTGGTTCATAGGTCAACACTAAACCATTGAGCACACCAGCCAGGCTCAGCTATGATCTCTTAAATGTGTTTGAATTGACTGCATCTCATTCATGCTAGCTCACATATGTTCCCTGCAGAGAGTGGTGACTTTAAAAGGGGGTGGGTGGGTGGGAAGGGTCCATTAAGGACCTTGCCTCAGGAAAGCAGGCCCAGAAGAGTTCTAGAAAAGAAGGCCAAAAATGAGGGTGCTGGAGAGAGAGGCCGATGGGGAACCAAGCATATATATATAGTCATCCTCATTACTCACAGATTCCATATTTGCGAATTGACTTACTCACTAAAATTTATTTGTAAACCCCAAAATACTCTTGGCACTTTTTTAAAAATTAAAAATATGTTTTCATTTATTTTAGAGAGAGAGAAGGGGTGATGGAGAGAAACATCAATGAGAGAAACATGGATCAGCTGCCTCCTGCATGCCCCTTCCTAGGGATCAAGCCAGCAACTGGGGGCATGTGCCCTGACCAGGAGTTGAACCGGTAACCTCTTATGAATGGGACAAAGCTCAACCAACTGAGCAACACTGGCCAGGACAATACTCTTGGCACTTTGCAGTCATTTGTGACCTTGCACAGAGCAGTGAAAAGTTTGAGCCCCCTGACCACAAATAATGTGAATCAACTGTAAGTTGAATTTTGGAAGGAGAAGAGATGACAAATGGTAAATAAATATTATTAGGGATGAAATAAATAACTGTTATTTGTATCTTCCTATTATTCACATGAGAAAAGATGCATGAAAGCCTCAGCTTGGCCATTTATAAAGTTTATCATAACTTAGAATTCCTAATAACATATCAATGTTTCATAAAAATTCTAAAATTTCGCTTTCACCCTCCCCAAGGAATCATTTAGGGAAGCGATTCTTTTCCTCTGGGGATAACCTTGCTCATGAACATGTACTTGTACTCACTGTTTGAAGCCAGTGTCACAAAAAGGTCAAGAAACTTCCACCTAGAAAGATTTAGCCCATTTTACCTTAATATTTGCCTATAATTTTCATAATTTTATTTTATATGACAGGCGAAGTTGCCTGAAATGCCATTTTTAAATAGCTAAAGGAACAGTCCCTCCCCAAGGAGCATCGTGTCTCACATGCCCTGGGTAACTAAGGAGTTCTCTGTTTCAAATTTGGATACAGATTCGAAGTGCTGCCCTCTCCAGAAGGACTCTGGACCACAGTCCCAAGTATGCTAATCCACCCATCCTGAAGGGTGGATTCCCAAGAACCCCCAGGAGGTACAGGTTAACGTGAATTGACATAACACATCGGTCATGGAAGTTACTAGTATATAGAAGTAACTGTCCTAGTCGTCCTAGTAGTGTTAGAAGCTAACAAACTTATCTGAGTCAGAAGAAGCCTCAGCTAATTGATAACATCCACTTATGATGAGGACACAAAGTGGGTCAGTGAAAACCGGCATCAGGAGAAAAGAGGCCAGGTCAAGTGGTGCTTGTCAGACAACCCAGCCCTGTCTGCAGGGGTGGGGGTGGAGGGCGGAGTGGGCGGGGGATACTGAAGGAATAGGGCGCTTGTCTCATACCCAAGAAAGGGACAAGAAGGCCTGATCCCGGGAGTAGAGACTGGGATTAGGTGACCAGGTGTGACCCTCAGGACAGGACAGGCTGAGGCTGCCAGAGGATATGACCTCCACGGGCCTCTCTCCTGAAAGGAACAGAGGGGAGCCCTGACTGACACAGCATCATTCCTCGCTGCGTTTGACACGATTGTCTTCAGAGGCCGTCCTGGTTGAGGGCCGGGAGCTAAAACTGCATAAACAGAAAGATTGAGGTGAGAGAGGTAAGAGGGGCAGGGAGCCAGCCGCTCTGGCTCTGGTGTGAACAGTCCTGGGGGAGAGGCTTAGCTAGAGAGCCAAGACCCAGACAGCCAGGCATCGAAGACAAATGGGCCCATCCCCTCCTGGGTCTCCAATAGGAGAAGGCTGGCTTTTCCAGAGCCTCTGGCTCTTCTGCAGGCAAATGGAAATGCCCAGCCAGAGAAACGGAATTAACAGCGTGCAAGAAGGGAAGGGAGCCATATTGGTGTTAGCAGGGGGTTACTCAATGGATTTATATTGAGGGTTTTAACTTTTCCCCTTCAGAATTCATTATACGAATTCTGTGTTAATCATTTGGTGTTATATTTAACTCAATCAAAGGCACAATAAATTCAAACCAAATTTTCTCTATGCCATAAAAATTCCCAGGAAAGCCAATCAGAGGGAGGAGCCTTATTATTCCTTCTGTCAGTCTTTTAATCTATACCCTCGATAAGCAGATTCCTATTCTATTAGTCAGGTTCTTCAGAGAAACAGAAGGAAGAGGGTAGATAAATATCCTCTTACAGATATTGGGTCTTGTCACCCTCCATAACCACATGAGTGAATTCTTCATAATAAATTTTGGGATAAGAAGACCCAAGTCTGCAGGCTGGAGACCCAGGGAAGCTGGCAGTATAATTCAGTCCAAGTCCAAAGAACTGAGAACCAGAGAGGCAGTGGTATAAATCCGAGTCCAAGGGTAAGAGAAGATGAGATGTCCAGCTCACAGAGTGAGGCAGAAAAAAATAGACAAATTCCTTCTTCCCCCACTTTTTGTTCTATTCAGGTCCTCAGTCATTGGATGATGCTCATGGGGAGGACAATCTACGTTAGGGAGTCCACCAACTCAAAATCTAATCTCCTCATAGACACACCCAAAACGTTTAATCTGGGCATCTCATGGCCAGGCAAGATGACACATGAAATTAGCCATTACACCTGTATTATTCACAATTAATTTCAATATATTACTTGTTGCAAAGAAGTTCTTTGTAATGAGAAATCTTGTCAAATTATTGCTAGGCATTATTTTTTCATAAGCACGCCGCAGATAATGGATTACTTTGTTCCCTACACAGATAAAGGTAACTAAAGCATAAAAAGTTTGTTTATCCAAATGTTGTTTATGCAAAGACCAGAGCAAAATATTTGGTTTGAATGGAGCAGTTCAAAGAAACATCTTTATGTTTGTGGTTTGCCCAGTAGGGCCAACATTATTCTCTGCTCCTGATCATGGAAGTAGGAGGTGGCATGATCTATAACAAGAGTCTTCAGTTTAGCACAACACTTAAGACAATGTGACTTCAAGTTAAGCAATACAATTTTCTCACCCGTAGGGTGGCTGAGATCTCGCGTGGCCTGCCAACCAACATAGAGCCAAGTCTGCAGTAGACAGAAAGTCCACCCCCTCTCCAACCCCTGCCTTCTCTTTCTTCTTTAAAATTTCTTTGGTCCTTTCAAGCCTTTGATTCTGATCATTTCACCCTTCTCTTCTCATTAGCTCAACTGCTAGATGAAGTGTGAGAGTGGAAGACGGAGGGCATTAGAATCATGTATTTGGAGAATGAGGGTCGAGAACATTAGAGTGAACTCAGGGTGGATTATCAATAAGACTACAAGACCTTTTTCAAGGGAAACTTTAACTAGTATATCTTTTTATTTTAATCAGAACCTGAGGATATGCTTTTATTGATTTTTTTAAAGAGAGAGGAATGGGAAGAGAGAGAGAGAGAGAGAGAGAGAGAGAGAGAGACATCAACTTGAGAAACATCGATCAGTTGCCTCCCATACTTGCCAGACCAAGGATAGAACCTGAAACCTGGGTATGTGCCCTGACCTTTAGGTTCATGGGACAATGCTCCAACCAACTGAGCCACCAGGCCAGTCTCCAGCTAGCATATCTTAAGCTGCCCCACCTTGAATCATAGTATAAAAAGTTCCCTTACTTTCATTTCTTCAGGATATTGGGGGAAAGAAATGGGGAAAGAGGAATTTAAAAAAATGTTAATCCCAGGGAAACCAGGACCTGGCTGGGACTCCTTGCTCCTTGTATAAGTCTTTGAAGACCAGCATATCTGGAGGCCCAAGTCTGAGTTTTGTCCTGATACAAAGCAGAGAGAAAAACACTGATTCCAGGTTGATTCTCATTTTTATCAATTTGATTGTGTTTTTACACAGTGGGAAGAAAACGGGGGGGGGGGGGACATGGCATTAAATTCAAGTATGGCCAGGCTTTCTATACCAATGAATAGCATATTCTACTAAACTAAAGTCTGGCCACTTGGCAGAACTGAGAGAGGACCACTCGTTTATTGTGTATCTCTGACCTGACAGGCATTGTGTTCTGGGTTTATATCTATTATATCACTAATCCTGACAGCAACTTCATAGGGTAGTGCTGTTATTCTCATTTCACCAGTGGGTAACTGTGGGGAGCCGGCACGGCCATGGCATACTCAGCCCCAGGGCGCCTTATGTGCCATGCCAGCTCAGCCTGGTTCAGTGACCCTGAGTCGGGGGGTGAAAGGATTGAGAAAAGACAGACAAGAGAATGAAAGCTGGGTCTTGGTGGGACGCTGCTCCCTGATGAGGAGACAGCGCCCACAGCCACAAATCGTGTCTTTTTTTTATAGCAGATTCCAGGAGGCAAAGTAGGGGCGTGATCACGATGTTTACAGCATTCTCGTGAGTTTCAACCTCACTTAACTACATGCACCCGAAACTCTATCCCAAGGGCACGGCGGGGGTTACGGGTTTGGGACCATAAGGTTCAAGCTTAACAACCCACCGCCGTTTGGCTATAAATTGTGTCTGGGAAGGGCCCCTGCCCCTTCCAGCTTGGAACTTTCATTGGTGGAAATGGAGAGGGACCCTGGTCCCCTT
>NW_005871078.1:9474124-9475634 GCF_000147115.1 Myotis lucifugus
AAATCAGAACCTGAGGATTATGCTTTTATTGATTTTTTAAAGAGAGAGGAATGGGAAGAGAGAGAGAGAGAGAGAGAGACATCAACGTGAGAAACATCGATCAGTTGCCTCCCATACTTGCCAGACCAAGGATAGAACCTGAAACCTGGGTATGTGCCCTGACCTTTAGGTGCATGGGACAATGCTCCAACCAACTGAGCCACCAGGCCAGTCTCCAGCTAGCATATCTTAAGCTGCCCCACCTTGAATCATAGTATAAAAAGTTCCCTTACTTTCATTTCTTCAGGATATTGGGGGAAAGAAATGGGGAAAGAGGAATTTAAAAAATGTTAATCCCAGGGATCCCAGGACCTGGTTGGGACTCCTTCCTTGTATAAGTCTTTGAAGACCAGCATATCTGGAGGCCCAAGTCTGAGTTTTGTCCTGATACAAAGCAGAGAGAAAAACACTGATTCCAGGTTGATTCTCATTTTTATCAATTTGATTGTGTTTTTACACAGTGGGAAGAAAACAAGGGAGGACATGGCATTAAATTCAAGTATGGCCAGGCTTTCTATACCAATGAATAGCATATTCTACTAAAGTCTGGCCACTTGGCAGAACTGAGAGAGAGGACCACTCGTTTATTGTATATCTCTGACCTGACAGGCATTGTGTTCTGGGTTTATATCTATTATATCACTAATCCTGACAGCAACTTCATAGGGTAGTTGCTGTTATTCTCATTTCACCAGTGGGTAACAAGTTCTGAGAGGTGAATGACTTGTCCAAGATTCTATACCTAATAACTGGCACAGCAAGAATTTACATCCAAATCTCTTTAAACTGGAAAGCTGATACTTTTCAAAAAAAAAGAAAGAAAGAAAAGAAAAAGAAAAACATGAACATTTATTTAATCAGCAACTATGTATTGAACATCTGATCTGTGGCAGGTACTGAGCTAGAGTAGAGAGAATGCAAGGACAGATAAACATACAGCCCTGCCCCCACCGAGCTCATAGTGGTCGATGGTGCACACAGGTGCAGCTGCTAGTTGCTAGTAAAGATTATCACGGGGCACAAAGGAGAGACACCTAGCTGCGTGTTTGGGCCTCAGAAGCATGAGCCCAGAGAAAATATGTCTACAGGAGCTTGAACACAGTGCTTCTCAATTTTCAATGTCAGTATGAATCGCTCTAGGATCTTGCTAAAATGTACGTTTTAATTCAAAAGGTCTGAAGTGAGGCCCAAGATTCTGCATTTCTAACAAGCACCCAGGAGAGCTGGCGCCACTGGCCCATGTATCTCACATCTTAGCTGTAATGCTCTAAAACAGTGGTTCTCAACCTTGGCTGCACATTAGAATCACCTGGGAATCTTTTTAAAATCCTGATTTCTGGGCCTCATCCTCCGGAAATTCTGTTTCTTTGTTACTAATGTTGTGGCCCCACCCCATAACAAAGAAACAGAATTTCCAGAGGATGAGGCCCAGAAATCAGGATTTTAAAAAGATTCCGAGGTTTTTTTAATG
>NW_005871078.1:9475883-9516898 GCF_000147115.1 Myotis lucifugus
TAAGGGGCCCCATGTATAAACCCCGAGGGGCAGTGAGGATGCCCTTAAATGTTTTCAGCTGATAAGCTCCTTCCTCGGGATTTGGTGGCTTTCAAAAAAAGCAAACTGGCTTGCAGTGGTTCTCAACCTTCTGGCCCTTTAAATACAGTTTCTCATGTTGTGACCCAACCATAAAATTATTTTCGTTGCTACTTCATAACTGTAATGTTGCTACTGTTATGAATCGTAATGTAAATATCTGATATGCAGGATGGTCTTAGGCGACCCCTGTGAAAGGGTCGTTCAACCGCCAAAGGGGTCGCAACCCACAGGTTGAGAACCGCTGGACAGGGTGGAAAATGCATTAGAACAAGGTTGTCAGCCTTGTTGCTTAGAATCACCTGGGGAACTCAGTCCCCACCCCAGACAATGGAGAGATCTGTAAAGCCAGGGTTCTCAAAGCATGGTCCTTGGAACAGCAGCAGCACCTGAGACCTCGTTAGAAATGCAAATTCCCAGGCCCCGCCTAGATCTACTGCCTCAGGAGGGCCCAACATTCTGGGTTTTAACAAGCCCCAGAGCTGATTCTGGCGCAGCTAGTATCTGAGAACCAAACACTGAGGGAGAAAAGTAGGGTGAGAAGAGAGGCTACATCACCAATTAGGAAGCAGAGAGACGATGGTGTTACTGTCTCAAAGCGGGGCCATTAGGAGACTAATTAGTCTTGGGGTGGTTTCTGGGAGTGCGTTAGCAAGTTACATTTGGGCAGGGACTGGTCCAACTTATAAACTAGGTAATTTTCTGTGTGGTGGACTGAATTGTGTCCCCCCAAATTCAAGGGTGGAAACCCTACCCCCCCCCCAAATGTGGTGGTATTTGAAGATTGGGTGGTTAGGAGGCAATCAGATTCAGATGAGATCATGAGGGTGGGGTGGGATTGGTGTCCTTATAAGACAGTGGTTCTCAACCTTCCTAATGCCGCGACCCTTTAATACAGTTCCTCATGTTGTGGTGACCCCCAACCATAAAATTATTTTCGTTGCTACTTCATAACTGTAATGTTGCTACTGTTATGAATCGTAATGTAAATATCTGATATGCAGGATGGTCTTAGGCGACCCCTGTGAAAGGGTTGTTCCACCCCCAAAGGGTCTCGACCCACAGGTTGAGAACCACTGTTATAAGCAGAGCCGCCAGAAAGCTCATCGCTCCTTTCTCCCTTCCCACAAGCCGGAAGCGAGCTCTCAC
The DNA here is from genome assembly GCF_000147115.1 of Myotis lucifugus. Classification (NCBI taxonomy): domain Eukaryota; kingdom Metazoa; phylum Chordata; class Mammalia; order Chiroptera; family Vespertilionidae; genus Myotis; species Myotis lucifugus. The sequence goes on from NW_005871078.1 coordinate 9,477,111, forward strand.
CTGAAATGGGCCATGCTGGTACCTTTGTTTTGGACTTCCCAGCCTCCAAAACGGTAAGAAAATACCTTTTGTTTGTTAAGCCACCAACATATGGCATTTTGTAGTGCCAGCCTGTGCTCAGACACTTCCGGGATTCATGAGTCCCTGTCGAGTTACTGTCAAAATACTTCACGGTCTTACCTTCGAACATGAGGTCTGAACGAGCTTCAGCTATAACAAATCGCACTTAGCTTGTGTTGCAAGTTACCAGTTTTGCAATTGTGGCTTCTGTTTAATCTTTGAGTGTCCTAAACTAAGGCCGTGGTATGAGTGATTAAAATGGAAAACCTGCAATAAAGTTGCCAGGTAAACTATAGGATGACCACCTAAATTTGAATTTCAGATAAACGGCAAATATTTTTTTCATATAAATATGTCCCAAATTGTTCATTGGTTATACTTACACTAAAAAATTATTCATTAGTTGTCTAAAATGAAAACTTAACTAGGTATCCTGTATTTTTATTTGCTAAAAAGAATTGATATGGATAATGAATGTGTACTGACGGAATGATATGATTCATTATGATTCGTGCAGGATGAGCGGAGTGCTGAGTCAGTGATGCCTCACAGGTTTCTGGCTTGTATACTGGGTGTATCCCGGTGCCATATGGGAAAGTCAGACACCAGAGGAAAAGCTGATTGGGGAGGAAGGGCACAGTGATGAGTTACACTTTGGACATGTTGAGATTAAGGTTTCTCTGGAACATGTATGTGTCTAGACGCCCGATGCACGAAATTCGTGAAAGAGTAGGCCTTCCTTCCCCTGGCTGCTGGCACTGGCTTCCCTCTGGCACCTGGAACCCGGGCTTCCCTCAGAGTCCCAGCTTCGTCCAGAAAGACGGAAGGACCTCTGGTCTAATTATCATATTACGCTTTTATTATTCTAGATATAACCACGTGGCTGTTAGGTATATAGTTCTGGAGCTAAGAAAGAAGAGCAGGAGGGAATCACAGGTCTAAGGATCATAAGCAGTAGTGTGGTAGGAAGCTCTAGGAGTGCTGAGATCACAGAAAATAGTCCGAGGAGAAAGAAAGAGGCCTAGGACTAAGCCTGAAGGAATTCCAATGTTGGAAAAGCCAGAGAGTTGAGAGAGAAACCAGGAGAGATCAGGGAGCTGAGTAAGGCAGATTCAAGGAAGGAGGAAGTCGCTCTAGTCGGTGTTGCTCAGTAGATAGAGCACCAGCCCATGCACCAAAGGGTCTGGGTTTCATTCCAGGTCAAGGGCATGTACCTGGGTTGCAGATCTGACTCCCAGCCCCAGTGGGGCACATGGGGGTGTGTCTCACTTTGATGTTTCTTTCTCTTCCTCCCTCTCTCCCCCTCTCCCTCTCTCCCTCCCTCTCTCCCTCTCTCCCTCTTTTCCTCTCTCTCCCTCTCTCCCCTTCTCCCTCCCTCTCTCCCTCTCTCCCCCTCCATTCCATTCTCTATAAAATTCAATGGAAAAAATATCCTCAGATGAAGATTAACAAGAAAAAAAAAAGAAGGAAGTGGTCTGTAGTGAGGAATGTCAAGTAAGAGAACTGCTAGAGACAACAAGGCCATTGGTGACCTTGATGAGAATTTTAGCAGAGGCGTGTGAGACAAGCAGTAAATTGGAGGTGAGGAAGTGAAAGCAGAAGTGTGGGCAAGTAACAGAAAAAAAAACAAACCCACCAAATAGCTTTAAAGGGGAGGATGGTAGTTGGAGCAAGACATGGGCCTATGGATAATTGTTTTGTTAATAAGAGTTATTAGGTTTAAGTGCCAACAGGAAAGTGGTAGAAAAGAGGGAGATGTTAATACAAGAGAAGGGCAGAGATTGAGGGGCCTGAGGCTTTGGGAGTTTGGATGCAGAGCCCAAGAGAAGGGCTCTTTGGATAAGCAGAGGGGGCCCTCTTCTGTTCTGACGGAATGTCTGTGCGTGCTGGGACCTGGGAGGCTCCGTGGAAGGAAATGGAATTGTGGCAGGAGCTCTGTGCATAGACTTTCTCGCCTAAATGACCTCTTTCCCTTTGTGACCTGTTCATGCCTATTGTACTTAGTGTATTGACTCATATAAAGTGATGGAATAAGAATTAAAAATAAAATGATTGTTTTTATGAAAGCCAGTCTTTGAGAAAAATCTTAAAATGTAACTTGCTACTTTTTCTTTTTGTCAAAGTAGGTGTGGGCAATACAACTCTAAGAGTTTGGATGAAAAAACTAAAACTAAAAATCTAGTAGAATTATGAATTCATATTGCTTCATCAAAAGAAATTTAAATTAAATGTCACAAATGATAAATTAGTGACAGATTTCTGCAAAACTCAATTTAATGAATTCTCTCAAAAAAGGCTTGGTTCTAACTCAGATTAATAAATGGAAGCATACTTGGTTAAAACAAAATGTTAAATTATACATGTATTGGCCTGGCCAGCGTGGGTCAGTGGTTGAGCATTGACCTATGAACCTAGAGATCATGGTTCAATTCCTGGCCAGGGCACATGCCCAGGTTGCAGGCTCAATCCCCAGTCAGAGGCGTGCAGGAGACAGCCGATCAATGATTCTCTCTCATCATTGATGTTTCTATCTCTTTCTCCCTTTCCCTTCCTCTCTGAAATCAATAAAAATTTTTAAAAATACTGATAAAAAATTATACTTGTATCATTTTCTTAGTGATTCCCTGTTTGTTTCTTAAAATATTTTAATTTTTCAATCAGAGTTGACATATATTATTAGTTTCAAGTGTACAACATAGTGATTAGACATTTATATAACTTACAAAGTGATGCCCCAGATAAGTCTAGTACCCATCTGACACCATACATAGTTATGATATTATTAACTATATTCCTCATGCTGTACTTTACATCCCTGTAACTATTTTTATAACTACAAATTTCTACTTCTTAAAGCCTTCACCTTTTTCATCCTTTCCCCCAAACCTAGCAGGTATGAACTGACATCTCACTGAGGTTTTGCTTTGCATTTCCCTGACAATTAGTGATGTTGAGCGCCTTTCCATGTTGGCTATTCATGTCTTCTCTGGTCCTTTGCCCATTTTAAAAATCAGGTCATTTTTTAATTTTATTTTTTGCTATTGGGTTGTGCGAGTTTCTTGTATATTTTAAATACTAACCTCTTATCATACATGTGATTTAAAAATATTTTCTCCCATTCTGTAGGTTGCCTTTTCATTTTGTTGATGGTTTCTTTCACTGTGCAAAAGCTTTCTAGCTTGATTGTAGTTCTACTTGTTTATTTTTGCTTTTGTTACCTTTGCTTTGGGTGTCAAATCCAAAAAAATCATTGCCAAGACCAATGTCAAGGATCTTTCTGCCTGTTTTCTTCTAGGAGTTTTATAGTTTCAGGTCTTAGTTTCAAGTCTTTAATCCATTTTGAGTTGGTTATTGTACATGGTGTAAGATAGAGATTCGGTTTTAGTCTTTTGCATGTGGCTGTCTAGTTTTTCCAGCACCATTCCTTGAAGAGATTATTCTTTCCCTACTGTGTATTCGTGGTTCCTTTGTTTTAAATTGATTGATCATATATTCATGAGTTTATTCCTGGGCTCTCTATTCTATTCCATTGACCGATGTGTCATCTGTTTTTGTGCCAATACCATGCTGTTTTGATTACTGTAGGTTTGTAATGTAATTTGAAGTCAGGAAATGTGATGCCTCCAAGATTGCTTTGGTGACTCAGGGTCTTCTGTGGTTCCATAAAAACTTTGGGTTTGTCTTTTCTATTTCCATGAAAAATGCCATTGGAATTTTGATGGGAATTGCATTGAATCTGTGGATCACTTTGGGTAGTATGGACATTTTAACAATATTAATTCTTTTAATCCATAAACACGAATATCTTCCATTTATTTGTGTCATCTTTAATTTATTTCATTAATGTCTTATAGTCTTTCATCTCCTTGGTTAAATTTACCCCTAAATACTTTATTCTTTTTGATTTTATGGTAAGTGTAATTACTTCATTTCTTTTTCAGATAGTTTGTTAGTGTACAGAAATGTCACTGGTTTTCGTATGTTTATTTTGTATCCTGTAAATTTCTGCATTCATTTTTATCCTTTATTTTGTTAATGTAAATCACATAAAATTTTTTTTTTTTTTTGCATATGTCGAACATCCTTGTATCCCTGGAATAAATCTGACTTGATCATTTTGAAATATACTTTTATTGATTTCAGAGAGGAAGGGAGAGGGAAAGCTAGAAATATCAATGATGAGAGAGAATCATTGATTGGCTGTCTCCTACATGCCCCCTACTGGGGATCAAATCCGCAACCCTGGCATGTGCCCTTGATGGGAATCTAACCCACAACCCTTCCATCTGCAGGCCAATGCTCTACTCACGGAGCCAAACCGGCTAGGGCTGACTTGATCATTTTGTATGGTACTTTTAATGTGCTGTTGAATTCAGTGTGCTAATATTTTGGTGAGGATTTTCCCATCTGTGTTCACCAGAGATTATTGGCTTCTAATTTTCTTGTGTTCTCATCTGGGTTCAATATCAGGGTAATGCTGGTCTCTTGAATGAGTTTGGAAGTGTTTCCTTCTAGTCAGTTTTTGGGGGTGTTTTGATTGTTTTGTTTGTTTTTTGAGAAGAATATGTATTCATTCTTTTTTAAATGTTTGGTAGAATTTACCAGTGAAGCCATCTGTTCCTTAGCATTTCTTTTTGGGGAGATTTTTGATTAACACTTCAATCTTCTTACTAGTTATAGATCTGTTCAGATTTTCTATTTCTTCATGATTCAGTCTTGTTAGGTTTATGTTTCTAGGAATTTATTCACTTCTTCTATGTTATCCAGTTTGTTGGCATATAATTGTTCATAGTAGTCTCTTAGGATCCTTTGTACTAGTATTCCTGTGGGATCATTTCTGTCTCCTCTTTTATATCTGATTTTGAGTTCTCTCTCTTTCTTCTTGGGAAATCCAGCTAAAGGTTTGTCTATTTTGTTTATATTTCCAGAAGCCAGCTCTTTTATATTGTCTTTTTAGTATCTGTTTTATTTATTTCCACCCTGATATTTCTTTTCTTCTGCTAACTGTGGACTTAAACTACATATTAGATGAGATGAATCTAAAAGATATTTACAGAATATTTCACCCAACAGTAGTAAAATATACATTTCTCTCAAGCAAGTCATTTTTTTTCCCCTTGAGGTGTGGAGTTAGATTTTTTTTTGAGACCTTTCTTTTTTTATGTAGGTATTTATCTTTATTAAATTCCTTCTTAGACTGCTTCACATAAGTTTTGGTATGTTGTTTCCATTTTCATTTGTCTCAAGATATTATTTCTCTTTTGATTTCTTCTTTGAGTCATTGGTTGTTCATAAGCATGCTGCTTAATCTCCACAAATTTATGAATTTTTCTGTTTTCTTCTTGTAATTGATTTATAGTTTCATACCATGGTGGTCAGAAAAGATGTTTTATATGATTTCAATATTTAAAATTTATCAAGACTTGTTTTGTGGCCTAACATATGATCTACCTTGTAGAATGTTCTATATGCTCTTGAAAGGAATGTTTATTCTGCTTTTGTTTGGTGAAATGTTCTGGCAATATCTGTTAGGTTCATCTGATCTGATGTGTAGTTCATTACTGATTTTCTGTCTGGATGATCTATCTATTGTTGAAAGTGGTGTATTGAAGTCTCCTACTATTCTATTGCTGTCTATTTCCCCCTTTAAATATGTTAATACTTACTTTACATATATAGGTACTCCTATATTGCATGCAGAAATATTTGCTAATAAATCCTCTTAATAAAATGATCCTTTCTCGTTATATATAGACCTTCTTTGTCTCTTGTTACAGACTTTGGCTTAAAGTCTATTTTGTCTGATATTAGTGTAGTTATCACTTGTCTTTTGGGTTTCATTTGCTTGGAATATCTTTTCCATCCTTTTACTTTCAATCTGCGTGTGTCCTTAAAGGTGAATTGAATCTGTTGTAGGTAGCTTATAGTTGAGTCTTTTTTTTTCTTTAAATCACTCTTTTGATTGGAGGATTTGGTCCATTATCATTTAAACTAATTATTGGTAAGTATGAACTTACTATTGGTTTCGTTCATTGGTTTCTGGTTGTTTTGCACCGCTGTTGTTTCTTCCTCTCTTGTTCTCCTCGTGTGTGTTGGATGTTCTGTAATGGTATGCTTTGATTCCTTTCTCTCTATCTCGTGAGCATCTACTATACATTTTTGCTTTGTGGTTACCATGAGGCTTACATCAGTATTTTATAAATATTTTAAGTTGAAACCAACTTAACTTCAAACACATACAAAAGCTGTTTTTGCACTCCCCCATTTTGTTTCTGATATCACAATTTACATCTTTTTACCTATCTATCCATTAACAAATTATTATAGTTATTTTTAATACTTTTAACATTTTTATAGAGTATAAGTGATTTAGAGTATTCTAAATTTAATTATATACTTTTACCATGTCTCTGGGGTACTGGGTATGTGCAGGGTTAGGGGAAGGGTGGATCTGGTCCCAGGGCAGTGTAACAGCAGATCCTTCTTGGAAGAGGCATATAGCAGTGTCTCCTCTCTCGGGGGTCTGAAGTAGTGATGGCAGGGGCGTTGAGGTCCTCATGGCAGAAGTCCTCTGCAGAGGAGGTCACTGGGGATTGCTGGTAAGTACCACATGTTCATGGCCATCTCAGTTGTCTCAGATATGCTGACCTCCCAGCAATCACTTTTGTGTGATTATTCTCGGTCTTTTGCTCCCTTGTGTTGCTGCAGGTTTTTAATTGGACTCTTGAGTGCTCCCAAGACTAGTTTTATCCATGGATAGATGTATAATTATTGGGGAAGGGAGGCCGGGGGGTGGGGGGGCAAAGCCTAGTGTCTCCTACTACGCTATCTTGCTGACATCACTCTGCATTATTCCCTGGTTTAATAAACCTTTTCAGCTAATCAAATAATGGGGAGTCCATACCACCTCAAATAAGAGGGTTTCTGCTTTATTTTCATGGTGAACATGCTGAAGTTATATGCAAGGTCATCTTTTGTGAATATGGAAAAAGCAGTGACATAGAGAGTTTAAAAAAAGTGGGGGGAAATCTGAAATAGTTGTTCATGTCAATGGTAATACAACTGGCTTTAGAAATCACTGTAGTCTAATTCATGCCATGCAATGCCTGAGAGGGCAGGTGAATACAGTCCATTTCCAGGAAGGGCGCAATCTTACAATCTTGCTCTTAGCTAGCTTACAGAAACATATGAGGGCCAATGGAGAGAGCAAAACTATCTTTGGTCACTTTTAAATTCATAGTCAGCCTTAGGGAGTAGGCATCCAGAGTTCACGTTCTCCCTGGCAGCCCCCACCCCATTTTTTCTACCCCTCTCCTCTCTTCATAGATCCATCCTGAACGTGCCCCTCTTGGACAGGCCTGGGGAAAGGGCTGTTCCTGGCTCATTCTGGCAGGGTAAGGGTGGGTCCACTTGATTGGTCACTCCTCACAGTTATAATTCAACCCTTCCAAATACCCACCCCCCACACACACATAAATGGTCTATTCTTCAAAGTGCAGTATTAAGGAGACAAAATCAAACCAAAGCAAAACAAACTGTTGTTAACATTGAACACCTTCTCAATGTGTTAAGAGCTCCCCACTCAAGATGTGGGTGGGAATGATTGAAGCGAGGAGAAACTAGAACCTCATGCTACCTCACTGAGGCTCATTGGTGTGAGACCATGAATTTATACAAACCTACTAGTATGATTCTTCTCAAGTGGTATTGGGTGGTTCTACTGAAGGAGTGGGGTTGTCAGAGAGCTGAACTGATGGCAGAGCTGGGATTTTCTGGAGCTGAGTGAGGTGGAAGGATAATGAGGGCCTGGGATTTGAGGACACTGACAAAGAGGAAAGAAATTATGACCTTAGAGGGCCAGTCAGTATGGAAGGAAGTAAAGACTGGGGCAGGGGGAGGGGTGTGCATAAGGAGAGGGGATAAATAAGGGGAAATGAGAGGGATCTAAGGCATTGTGGTCTTAATGAGAATAGAGAACAGGAAGATATTTTTTCCTACCCTCTTTAACAAAAAGAGAAGAAAATATAACTGTAGAGTAGTGGTTCTCAACTTGGGATGGAGAAGGGATTTTGTACTCCTCCCTCAGAGGACATTTGCAATGTCAGACACATTTTTGGTTGTCAGTGGGGGTTGCTAGTGGCATCTCGTGGATATAGGCCAGAGATGCTGCTAATTCTACTGTGTGCACAGGGTAGCCTCCCACAATACAGAACTATCTGGTCCTAAACATCAATAGCGACGACGTAGAAAAACCATGCTCTAGTGTCACTGCAATCTGAAAAGTTAAGTGTCCCCCCACCCCCCGCAGTGGAAACATAACCCAGGATTTTTAAAAAATGCCTGGCTAGGGAACCCAGTTTTCAGCACAGTTCACACTGCCATGAAGGTGAATGTGAAGGTCTATAAGCAAGTGGGTAGATTTCAAGAATTCCTTGGAAGGTGGTAGTTGTGACTAGAGCCTTTAAGCCACCCACCATGCCCAGTACCAGCCACCTCTACATACAGACAGCCTCCTACAGAGGCTGCCTCAGCCTGGATCTGCCTCATGGTGTGGGATGTCTCTTCCCTCCCTAGAGCAAAGATGGCCTCTTGTTTGGCTTTGAGGCAGCCTCTTCCTTTAAAATGCCTTCTATTTACGTACGCTTGGATTGTTTTCATAGCTAGGGAATGCCTATATTATCTTCTCCTTAAACGGCCACAAATATTAGTCAACTTCCTAGCTAAACGCTTATCCTGTTATTTTTTTTTTTGCCTTTTATTGGTTATTTATAGACCAATTATGTAAAGCTAGTGACAAGAGACTGGACCTTTTTTAGTTGTTTTGTTTTCCTGAAAATGCTAGCAAATTTTCTTTTTGTTCTAAAAAGACTGAGACCACTTCTGTAGTCTCTCTTGCTATAGAGGGCAGGTTATTTCTGATTACCCCTTAGATGTTACATTTAGAAAACAAGTCTGTATTCCTCCCAAACATGCGGAACTCCCATTGTTACCAAGATGACACAGAATGAGAAGCCTCACCATGTTTGGGTAAGAGAGGCCAAATTAACAGCAGACGAGAACCAGAGCAATAGTCTCCCACCTTAGCGTGCATCAGAATCACCTGGAGGACTTGGTAAACTTCAGACTGCTGGGCCCACCCCAGAGTCTCTAAATCAGTAGATCCTGGGTGAGGCCCAAGGATTAGCATTTCTGACAAGCTCCTGTAAGTGATGTTACGTTTCCTGGGATCACATACGGAGAACCACTGTGCACTTGTACATTTATTTTTTTATTGTTTAAAGTATTACACATAGTAGTACATATATCTCCTTTTTTCCCCCCATTGACCTTCCCCCAGCCTCTCCTACCCCCTGTCGCATGCCCTCATCCCACCCCCCAGTGTCGTGTGTCCATTGGTTGTGCTTATATGCATGCATACAAGTCCTTCGGTTGATCTCTTTGCCCGCTTCCCCAACACTCCCCAGCCTTCCCGCTGTAATTTGACAGTCTTGTACATTTATTTTGACAAGTTCTGTTTCCAGGTTAGGTTATATTTAAGAAATCGGCTCTGTATGTTTCCACACTATATAGTATGTTACGCTGTTAGAGAAAAGCTGGATTTAGTTCTTCTAACAGGTATTCCTGTGAACACACATCTTAGAAGGAAAAACATCAAGCCAGACGCTGTTTTGCAACCTTGCATATTCCCAGCAACTGGTGCTTTGATTTTTAATGACTTGATTTATTACCTATGATCTGCTGAAAAGGACCCACTTAATAAATGCTCACCAAAACTGTATCTATAGAAACACATTAAAATCTAGAGTTAAAATAAGTCAAGCTCTACGTGGTGAGCCTGAGTGGCCATGTTCCCCATTTGTATAAGGTACTATTAGATATCCGTTAACAATGGCATCATCCCTTTTGTTTACTCATTCGTTCATTTTTAATCATTTTGGTTTACAATAATCACAGAAAATAGGACAGTGTTGTAGAATTTCCTTTCTCCTCACGCTCTTGAAATTTTCACTACTACTTTGAAGCTGTGGTAATAGTCTTAAAACATTCTTATTTTCTAACTATTAAAATGTAAATAATTCATGGAGACCAAATTCCAAAATAAAGTAACATTTTTCAGAGAACTACAAATCAAATGCCAGAAACACATAGCTAGACAGGATTTAAGACAACTTTTTACTGACTCTCTCTACACATGCTTACCTCAAGCAATGGAGTCCTTCAAGGTGACTACTGACTAGATATTACACAGAAAAGGTGCCCAGTTAAAAACGTGTGATATAACTTGCTACTCCTCTCCACCTCCACATAAAACAATCAAAAACAAAAAGACTAGAGACTCGCATACTTAAGCCCACAATCTTAGGAAATTATCAACTCTGATGCATTGCAAGTTTCCATCACCATGCCTTCCTCTGGCCCTAGCTGTCAGGGAGTTGGCTATTTTTCACATGATTTCCCTTTCGAGGATGCCTTTAAATCCAGGTGGGCATGTGACCAAAGCCTGGCCAATCTGTACTTTCTAGCCTGCTGACCACAAGACGGTCCACGTGACCCAAGTTAACCCAGAGGCCCAATCAATGCACATCTTTATGTAAATTACTAGGAAACGAAAAAGCTCTTTGCACTGAGACTGCCAGGTATAAGAGCAATTATGTGCTGGGAGCTTCTGAATGTCATTATGGGGAAGAAGGTGCACCAGAGGATAAAACCAGTTTAGGGGAAAGCAAAGCTGAGAGATGGAAAGAGGAAGAGGCAGGGAGGGAGAAGGAGATAGAGAGATAGCACTGGTTACACTGGACTGAGATGTGAGCAGAAAGGAAGTTTACTGGGGAAGCCACTGATATTTTAGAGTTGTTTATCAGTTAGCATATCCTGATGAACACACCCACAATTGTATATAGTGATGTAGTTCAATGTACCTCTCTGCCCAGTGGTTTGAGAACAATGGAGTCTGTTTCCACTTTATAAAGGCAGTTAAGGGATATGACATTTTGGAGGAACTTGAATATATCAAATAAAAAACTCCAAACTAGTAATTGTTATAAAATATAGTTTAATTTCACTCTTTTCATTATTGACTACAAAATTTTAAAAATACCAATATACAGAAAAGCACGAGTGAACTGGAAAAAAGCTAAAAATGGTATAAAAGACAAACCTAAGCTCAAGAATGTATGAGCAGTAACACACAAACCATACACTCTCACATGAGTTCAGAAAGCATATTCTAGGTTGGGTGCGTTTTCTTTCTAAGGCCAGCGTTTTACCAGGGCCACATCTGGAAAGCTCCCTGAACCAAAGTCCTTATATTATGTGGGAAGAATCTTCTCTTAACAAGCATTTCTCATGAAATAACTCATACCAGAGAGGCAGACGTATTCTAGACACAGAAGACATAAATGCCTCTCCTAAGCCCCATGGTACTTGGAAAAATTAACCTAATGAAAACAAAGCACTCTAGAAATGGAAAAGTGACACCTAGTGGCCGCTTAGCAGTTTTTCTTTATGGCTTCTGATTATCCTAGCTGTCAGCCTTGCTCTGCCCATGAGACCCTGCTTGGCAAATCTGAATCTCCAGTTCCAGAGCCCAACAATGACCTGCTTGAGTGGCTCAGACCTCTTTAGAGCGGGATCTGACATGGCACCACCAAACATGGTCCAGCAACTAGATAGTGGCTATTTCATTTCCCTGTGCCCCTGACTCTACAGAGATTCCTCAGAGAACACGACTCATAAATACAGCCTTTCCCCAAGGTAACACTGTAATTAAATACTTTAATCCCATTTATTCACCAAAAGTCTCTGGTCTGTACTGTTCTGTTTGCCTTCTGATTTCTCAATGGATTTCCAAATTTAGTTACTACCATACAGTATCAACATATACCTCAAGTTTTGTTTTATTTGATTTCAGGCGATCATCCTGTAATGAAATATCTGATCAAATTTTCAAGTTTACCAGTTTTTAAAAAGTCTTAAATTTGATACATGGATAGAGGCTCAGTTATTTGTACTACATCAAGAATAAATACACAATTGTTTTTTTAAACCATAGCATTTAGAGGTAAATAATCATATTCATGGTATAACCTTTGGTCTATTTCAATAATATTCACTTAATAAAATGTTATAGAGCAGAGCCATCCAATAGAAATATAATGTGTGGCACATGTGCAATTTAAAATTTTCTAATAGCCACATTAGAAAAGTCAAAAGTAAAAATTTAATGTTTCATTAAATTCAGTATATCCAAAATATGATTTGAACACGGAATCCATATAAAATTGTTAATATATTTTATATTTCTTTTTATACTGTTTGAGGTATGCTATGAAATTTACATTTATAGCCCATCTCAATTGAAATCTACATTTAAAGTGCTCAGTAGCCACATGTAGCTGGTGCCTATCACACGGGACCGCATAGTTCTAGAGTCTGACCCTAATGCTCAAGTCCTATGGATCAGAATCTCAGAATCAGAACTGGAAGTAAACTCAGAGATCAAATCTCTTTTCACAAATGAGGAAACTGAGGTACAGAGAGTTTAAATGGCTTACTTGCAGTCACATAGCTAAATTTATTGGCTGAGTGGGCTCTTCTGACTCTAGGCACTCCCCCCTCCTCACTACTTCACTGTAGGTAATTCTTAGGGGGGGGGGGGGAGAAACACACACACACACACACACACACACACACACAATACATTGCTTTCATCCAATGTATAGAGATTTTCAACCAAGATTCAAGAAATTGGTAGGAGACAAAGTAATATTGAGTAAGACATATAAACATTTGCCACTCGTAATAGCAATCAAATGCAAACAGAATGGGTTTTGAGAAGAAAAAAAAACCCCACCAAACTTGAGAGAGCTATATAGTATCATACATGTGGGTTGGATTTTGGGTCCAGGGCAAGAAGATCTACAGAAAAACATCAGAGTGGGTTATTAAAGGATCAAAGCATCCAACTGGCTATCTGCCAACTGGTCTATGGAATAAGTCCTCTAGAAACTCTGCCTCTCAGATCCTTGCATCATGGTTTGTCCCATCTGCTTTTGAGGCCATCCAGCCACAATGACCTATCCTGCAACCCCTGGCTTAGGCCAACTCTGCAGGCCAAGGCTAACCTGCCAGAGTTCAGACGGCTAAAGTGTTAAGTTTGTAAGGCAAGTCCATCGGCACAACTTAAGAGAACAGATGTGATCGTTCATGCTTCCTCAGACTTAACACATCATGCTTGGGCTGCTTCAAATCAATCTCCCCCCATCTCATAGGGTTTCTTGGGCTTGTTCTAAACCTGGCTGTCTCAAGTCCAGGAGTGGTGCCAACCCTTTGACACGTCTGGAGCATTGGGTCAGGTCAAGAGGATAATGTACCAATACGCCCTTGTCCACAGAGCCACTGCAGTCATCGCGCTTGAAGGGAACATCTGCTTTTGGTTAATGCCTGTTGGTATGTTTGCCATTGGCACACCTGACGAAAATTCAATCTAGTACTCACAGCCGAAAGAAATGGGCCAGATCAAAATAATGCTTTGTTATGGTGAGAGGCTCAGGGCAGTCAGCTGGAAAGGGATAGAACCATCTAGAGAAAGAACACTGGATTTGAACCCCACACCTGAGCCTTAGGGTTTCCCCACCAGGTTCCCAGCCTATCTTACTTTCATGTGTGGGGCACAAGAGACAATATATGGGAACTTACTTGGTAAACTAGAAAGAGCTCTTAAAATGTAAGGTGATATAGAAATGTGATCTTCAAAATGGTAGATGTACTTATAGTGCTTTAAATATTCTTAATTCTTGCACTCGATTTGAGCCACCTCTGGATTAATGCTCTCCAAATTTTTAATTATAGCTAGAAAATTGGTTTTTAAATTCTTTCTCATTGCCTCACATTTTTCAGGTAGTTACCATGTATATAACTGCCTTTGGTTACATGCAATAGTAACTCTAATTGCTTAATAATCTTTAAGGCCACAACTAGTTCTTGGGATCAGTTAATTAATCATTTAACCAGTGAGCCCACTGCTTTCCCAAGTATGTAAAAAGAAACTGGTTTATACACAGTACACATTTTAAAAATATATAAATTTAATTGTGTTTACACAAAACATTTAATCTGCCTGGGCCTGTTCCTTTCTCTAAAATAATCAGTTACTACATACCATTTCAACATAGAAAACCTGTTCTATCTGTATATCTTGAGTGGTTACATTAAGATTAAATATGCAAAAATTAATCACCAACATCTGGGGCCCAGAATCTTTCCTGTTCTGTAAGCAAAGTTGAAAGTCTCTCAACTTTTCTTTTTCTGAGTTTTAAATAAAAATCATCTCATTTAACATCCACCTCAAAGTGCTCAACTGGGCATAAATATCCTGGCTCTGTGCTTGCCCAAGTCTACAAAGACTAAACATAGTAGTCACTGTGATCATGACTATAAATTGCATTGTCCCTTTAAATGTTCAAGTACTCACTGTTTTCTTAAAAAATACATAAGCCCTGTCCTCAATTAAGGAAATATACAAGAAATGGAAATGTTCCAAATTATACAAATCTACTATTATAAGTCAATTAAATGAATCTAAGACTCCCAAAAAATGCCAACATATTAAACTCTCAAACTCAAAAAAACTGCATCAAAAAAATACAAACAAAACCAAAGCAAGATGTGATACTCTTAGTCAGAAATATTTTAGCAAAAAATAGCAGCTAGTGAGTTTAAAACCAGTTGGCTGAGTAAAGGTGTCTGTAGGAAATTCTGAGCAGTTCTATTTGAGGAAAAACATCACATTTCCCCAGACCCCTGTGAAATAGGTGCAAATATATAAAAATTGGTAGAACCTTCATAAGAATAAAGGATAAAAAGAGTATCGATACAGTACAGAAGAACATACAGTTTGTTTGTAAAGGAAATGCTGTAAAACATTTCCCATTTTTGGAGTTAAAAGTCAAATGCTAAAGGGTCCAGGGGATGTCGCTGAAGTCCACGGGTTCTCCCAGGCCCCCCTGTACTTCTAAGTAATTCATAAAGGCAGCTATGACTGTGTCGTCATTGTCACACAGGGCACCAAAATCCAGCTGGGCACCACCGCCTATAGAATAAAAATACAGGCCCGTGTAAGTACATTTGAAGGTTAAAAATGATTAGTATCAAAAAGGCAAAGCACGGGTAGAAGGCCATACACTGCATTTTTTGAGAGCAGACTATAGGTCTTAAATTGCAGAAGCCAGATAAATTTGTTAATGGGTCACCTATTTTTATAACAATTAGCTGTCAGATCAATTGGACTTAATTCACTTGACACATGTAAGTGAGCTAGTGTATGAGTTTTTCAATAGAAAATAAGAGCCTGAATAGGCACAGACTCCCAGACAACTGGAAGCTAGAGGCTGAGGTTTGCTTGCACAGCGGTGCATGTGCATGTGCTTGTGTGCAAAGGAGAAATTTAATTTTAACCTGCTTTGTGGGGAAAAAAACTTTACTTGTTTAATCCAAAAAAATGAGAAGGCTATAGCAAAGGGGAATAGAAAGCCTTAATCCTATACAATAAAAGGGTAATATGCAAACTGACCCTAAAGGCGGAACGACTGGGAACGACCAGCCACTATGACGTGCACTGACCACCAGGGGGCAGATGATCAACACAGGAGCTGCCCCCTGGTGGTCAGTGCCCCCCCACAGGGGGGAGCTCTGCTCAGCCACAAGCTGGGCAGTGCTAAGGATGTCCAACTGCGGGGAGTGGGCCTAAGCTGTTAGTCGGACATCCCCCTAGGGGCCCCCGAGCTGCCAATGAGATTTCTGACTGCCAGCTTAGGCCTGATCCCCTTTCCCCCCCCCCCCCCAATGCACGAATTTTTGTGCACCAGGCCTCTAGTATTCTTATAAAAGGGGAGTAACCAGATTTTTTATTGAAAAAAAGGACCTAAGGAGTTACCATGGAAATGAGCTTTAAGTTAGACATAAGGACAAGGTTCTAGAAATTAAGGGTTAAAACATCGCTGCAGGTTAACCAAAGTTTTCTAGATGTTTTTCGAAGTACAATAGAACTTGAGCTGATTAATAAGTGGTTCTGTGCACAGTTGATACCCAGATTCTTTAAGTTCTTTGATTTTCATTAACATAAAATTTCAGTAGTTATGGGGAGTATGAAACAGTGTCACTTGAATTTACTTGGTGTGAACTTTGTATAAACATAGAATGAATAATTGCATCTTAAACTTTTTACCACTGGTTCCCTTTAAAAATTCTTGAATTCCTGAGAGTGGACACTTTTTCCTGGATAGAAATACCTTAGTTTTATTTACATTGTATGTAGAAACAATACCTTGGATTTTGTTGATAACTGGATATTCAATGACAGGTGCATTAAGTAACATATATTTTAACATCAAGAGTACAGTTACTGCGTTTAGGATTTTGAATGGAAATATCTTGGTTTTGACCTTGTTTGCTTCTCTAGAAATCTCCTATGCCTGAAAATATAGTGATTAAGAAGGAGTTTTTGGAAAAACAAAATGGTGGGCAGATGCCAAAGAAAACTTACCTAAGAGTGGTTCATGACTTGGGGGAGCAACAGTGCTGTGGTTTTGCCTTGTGGCTTCTAGCTCCCCTATTTCAGACGGATTTAGTGGAATCAACTCCTTATTTGACATCTGGAAAGACAGAATAGTAAGTAGTAAGGTTCCTACTTGACTGAAGTACTTCTTTGCAGTTATTGGACAGGAGCCTCTGGCAGCGTGGCCCCTGGTGGGCTGCACTGACTGAGTACTCTGTGCCTAAGCACTCCACGTGCATCATCCCATTTCACTTAAAAAGTGTTGTGAGGGAGCTGTTTTATGGGTCAGGAATCTGAGGCCTAAAGAGGCTAATATTCGTGCCCAAAGTGTTAGAGCCATAATTCTACCCCGTCTTCCTGACTCCAAAGCCCACATTCTTCATAACCATAACTGAATGTCTATACTATAAGAAAAGTATGAGATGGGAAAGTTCTTGACCACAGTGCTCTGAGTCAGTTACTTTTTTTAAAAAAAAGATGACAAAACCATATCCCATTAGGTACCACAAAGGGAAATAGTGCTTTGGAGTGGAGAATGGATTAAACTAGAGGTTTTGACCAGAAAGTTATCATACTGTTACAGAGTTACAGGCCAAACAATCTAATGTACAATGTAGTGTATCAAAATAGTAAGTCATCTATAATAATAAAAGGGTAATATGCTAATTAGACCGGATGTCTTCTGTATGTCATTCCGGATGTCCTTCCTGACCAAGCCAGGGCTGGAGGGAAGCCAGCCCAGGTCCCGGTGCCTGCGGGCGGCCCGAGGGAAGCCATCTAGGGTCCCGGGTGCCGGAGGGGAGCTGGTGCCAGCAGCAGGGGGAAGGAAGGCCTAATCTTGCATGAATTTTTGTGCATTGGGCCTCTAGTTTACCTATATCAGTGATGGTGAACTTATGACACGCGTGTCAGAGGTGACACACGAACTCATTTTTTTGGTTGATTTTTATTTTTTAAATGGCATTTAAATATATATAATAAATATCAAAAATATAAGTCTTTGTTTTACTATGGTTGCAAATATCAAAACATTTCTATATGTGACACGGCACCAGAGTTAAGTTAGGGTTTTTCAAAATGCTGACATGCCGAGCTCAAAAGGTTTGCCATCACTGACCTATATTGTCTTAAGTTGAGGTACTTTATCTATATCTACAGAACGCCTATATAATGTACACTACTTGGCGATTTTTGTTACAATGACTTAACCTCTGTTTCTAACATATAGCCTGGCACAAAATGGGTACCGAATAAACATTTGCTAAATGTATGAGTAAAATTAAAAAACACTAGCCCAAAAGACTTATAATATTTTATGTAAAAATACATTTGCAAGTTCCCTTTTGCCCTTGGTCAGATTTAATTTTTCTATTATATTTGTATACCACTTCGTTTATAGACCTCCGTTAGGGCCTTTTGTTGTTGGAGCTACATTAGAATTATGCTCTATGTGAGTTTTCCAGATATTAGCACTACGTTTAGTCACTTTTGTATATGCAGCAATGCACTTCAAATAGCTAGTACTTATTGAATTGAATTAGTGTGTTATTCTTATCTTGTAGCTTATATTAAACTTTGTTACAGACCAAAGGTGTCCACTTAATCCGCTGAATTGGAATAACAGCAGTAGTAACAGCTATCCTTTACTGGGCACATGCTGTGTATCAGACACTGTTAAGCTTTTGCTTGTTTTCATACTTAATCACTTAATTCATACACCATCCCAAGAAATTGGTGCCATTTTTATTCCAGTTTTACAAAAGAGGAAATCAAGGCACAGAGTTTAAAAAAACGACCTGGGGTTAAGCAGCAGTAAGTGTCTGAGTCACAACTTTGGACCCAGATCATATGGTTCCAGCAACTTCACTCTGAACCATTCTACGTGGCCTATTAAACCACGGACTAGCTAGAAAAGTGTTCATTTATTTTTTAAGATGGCTTCCTTTCTCAGGAGGAACCATCAACAAGGAGCAAATTTTATTGTTCATTTATTTCATGAATATTGTCACTTATGTTTGTACTTACCTTCCTGCAGTTTATAGTGTGAGTATCTTTCATTAAATCTGTTGGACTTGAATCACCCAAGGATGAAGAAGACTGTAACCTTTAAAAAGTGATACATAAAACATTTTCTGTACTTATATATTTTTAGAAGGAAATTTTCTCCTCTGAATATATCACAATCTGATAAAAAAAATACAGTGAAGGAACATGAGACTGAGTATCATGACAGTTTTCACAATAGACCAACTTGTTGGGTGCCAGATTGTTTTTGACTATGGAGAGCTGAAAACACTCCATAGTAAATAGAAACATAAAACGCTGAGGTAAAAGCCCATAAGTAAATCATGTTACTTATCTTAATATAGCACGTCACAAAATAATAGAATACTATAACACACTTAGTTTAAAACAGGCATTCACATCAAAACTCAGTTCCTTATCAAGATAACCAAGCAGCAGAATTGAAAGTAAAGAAAGACTTCCTAACATTTTGCAACCTTTAAGTAGAAAATGTGTGATATTTTTACTGTAATAGGTCATCCTCAGGGATGACAGACACATGACAAAAATATAATCATACATGTTGATAATTAATCCCTTCAGTGAGACTTAAATGTGTAAAACTGACAGTAACATATACTATTAAATGCTCAATTATGTTACACACATAATGGCATAAACATAACTTCATGTGTTTATGTATTCCTAAGACGGCAGTTGACAAGAAATTACATAGGGAGAAATTAATACAGAAATGGAATGAATTCGGTCTAAGAATAGGCCAGTGGCCTGTCTTGGGGATTTTTCACAGGACAGCCAATGTAAAGAGCGTGGCTGGCTTCTCATTCTGTGGTTCGGGGCTTTCAATCACCACCTGCTCACTTGGCTTTGGCGACCCCTCCCCCTATACCAGATTAATCTTTTGAAGCATGGCTTCCTTCACATTTGTCCACTGGGTAGAAATCTGCTACTTAAGTCCCTCCCTGCTTGACTTCACCTTAAATTCCCCATTGATCTCAGCAACCCAATTCCTCTCTCAGTGAAGTCTCCTTATTGTTCCCTGAAACCACCACGCTTTCTCCCACCCACCTCTACACAATGGCTGAAGTGCCTCCATACATAAACGCCTTCCCCACTGCATCCTGGTCATTCTAACGGTACCCAACTGTCAATGTTTGGCTTAATTTCCACTCCTCTTAAAATGGCCTTCCAGCCCTAGCTGCTTTGGCTCAGTGGATAGAGCATCAGCCTGCAGAATGAAGGGTCCCAGGTTCGATTCTGGTCAAGGGCACATGCCCGGGTTGCGGGCTCAATCACCAGTAGGGGGTGTGCAGGAGGCAGCCAATCAATGATTCTCTCTCATCATTGATGTTTCTTTCTCTCTCTCTCTCTCTCCCTCCCTCCCTCTCCCTCTCCCTTCCTCTCTGAAAATAATTTTTTTTAAAAGCCCTTCTAGCATATATGGTCAAATGATTTTCAACAAGGGTTCTAAGACCATTCAATGGGGGAAAGGACAGTCTTTTCAACAAATGGTGCTGGGAAAACTGGGATATCCACATGCTGAAGAAGGAAGTTGGGCTATTACCTTACCCCATATACCAAAATTAACTCCAAATGGATCAAAGACCCAAATGTAAGACCTAGAACTATAAAACTGTCAGCAAACAACATAGAGAAGAGGCTTCATGACATTGGATCTGGCAGAGATTTCTTAGATATACCAAAAGCACATGTAATAAAAGAAGAGATATAGTCGAAATTTATCAAAGTTGAAAACTTCTATGTATCAAAGGACACTATCAACAGAGTGAAAAGGCACGCCAGAGATTGGGGGAAAATATATACAAATCACTCCTACAACTCAATAATAACAAAAAAATAACACAACTGAAAAATGGGCAAAGGACCTAAATTGACATTTCTCCAAAAAAGATATACAAATGGCAGATAAGCACATGAAAAGATTCACATCACTAATTATAGGGATGCTGGTAGTATCAGAACAGATATCACAAATGAAGCTCTGGACTAACAAAACCACAATAAGATACCACTTCACACCCGTTTGGATGACTATTATAAAAAAACACACACACAGAAAATAACAAGCATTGGTGAGAAATTTGAACCCTTGTGCAGTTGGTGGGGAAAGTAAAATGGTGAAACTGCTATGGAAAACATAATAGCAGTTCCTCAGAAAGCTAAGTAGAATTACCAAATGACCTAGCAATTCTGCTTCTAGGTCTATACCCCAAAGAACTGAAAGCAAGGACTAGAACTTAATTTGTACACCCACATCAACAGCATCATTACTCACAGTAGCCACAAGGTGGAAGCAACCCAGGGATCCATCAAGACATGACAAATGTCTTACTAGTAATTTTTTTTTCAATTTAAACTACTTTTAATTTAAAAAAATTAAAAATACAAACTGTACAAAAAGAAAATAAAAAGCAAAAATTTCTCTCTTCTACATTTCCCATCCCACAAAACCTAGTCCCATTATGGGAGGTAAGAAATTCTGAATTGTCTGAACAAATTACTTGTATTGTTATACATCATCCAGTTATAAGTTCCTTCTCTATAATTTCAAAATCTAAAACACATGGAAACCAGAAAGATTTTCCATAATTCATTTAGCAGCAAAATCTGAATTGATCTGAACTCAGCAAAACCTGACCTGACTGGTATGAAGCTATTTTCTTTTTTTATCCCACTCTGTCTTACTACATGTATTTACAAAACCTCACTCCAAAAATATATTTTTAAGCTTTATATTATATATAAAAGTAGATAATATAATGAAATCTCATATACCCACCAAACAGCTTCAATCATGATTCTTCCCCAAACTTGTTGAATGTATATACCCCAATCTCTAATCTCCCCTGTCCTCCCTGACCATTTAATTTATAAATACTTCACTGCAGAAATAATAATTGATTATGGGGTGCTGCCCATGATATTCTCTGGAGGTATTACACATAACTCTTTAAAAACTTAATTCCAAAACACAATCTTTCTAAAATCTAAAGAAATTCTGAGTTCAAAACTTATATAGCCTCCAGAGTTTTAGATGGGCAAGTATGGGCCTATATACACACCTTTCTTTTGCCTTATATACGTGGGTTATTATACACACTACCCTTTTGTTCTGTTCTTGTTCTTTTTTTCTATTAACTATGTATTTTAAACAACTTTCCATATTAGCGTATATAGAGCTACCTAATTTTCAACAGTTGCGGAGTACTCCATTGTATGAATATGCCATAACAAGTTATATTTAAATATTTAAAGCACTACTGTGAAAAAAACACATCAATGAATAGTCTTGTTCATAGATCTTTGCAAGGCTGTATAAGGCTATTTGCTCCTGGGGCAGAACTGCTGAGTCTAGGGTTACGTACACTTACATTTCGGATAGGTGTAGTCAAGTTGCCTTCCATAGCAGCTGGACTAATATATCCCCACAAACAGTTTAAGAGTGACTGTTTTCTCACACTCTCACCAATATTATCAAACATTCAAATCTTTGACAGCCTTCTAAATGAAAACAGGCATTTCTTTTAGTTTGTACATATATGTTTTTAACTGTGAGTAGGGTTGAGCAATTTTTAGTTTCTTAGCCATTTGTATCTCTTTCTACTCACGTCCACTGTCTAACATTTTTTATTATTGACTATTTTTAAAAATTGGCTAATAACTTTATTCTTTATACTATATATAAAGTTTAGTACAGATTAAGGTTAGTATATAGTTATATAAAATATACAGTTTAATAACTTTATACTATAAACTCTTCATATATTAAAATGATTAGTCCATTTTGTCATATGAAATACACACATTATGTGCAGTTTATAATTTCTTTTAACTTTGTTAAAATAGTTATAGTTATGCCTAAGTTTTGAGTTTTTATATAATTTATCGCATTTTCTTCTTCATGAATTCTAGATGTACGATGATCCAAACTAAGATTACAAAATTTATACCTCTGTTTAAAATACTTTTATTGGTTTACTTTAAACTCTTTGATTTATTTGGAATTCATATTAGTATAAAGAATAAAAATGGGGCCTAGCTTTCTTTGTTTTCCCAATTGGCTTCAGAGTTATTATAATGCCCTTAACAGTTTAATCTATTTCCTCTTACTGG
Organism: Myotis lucifugus; assembly: GCF_000147115.1. NCBI lineage: Eukaryota > Metazoa > Chordata > Mammalia > Chiroptera > Vespertilionidae > Myotis > Myotis lucifugus. The sequence continues at coordinate 9,499,885 of NW_005871078.1, forward strand.
AGGAAATGCCACTTTTACCATATAATAAATTTCCATATGTGTTTGAATCTTTTCTGAAATCTATTATTTCATTAATCTATTTTCTGAAATATATTTTTTATTAATCAAAATGTTTTTGTGACTATAGCTTTATAATATAATATCTGATCGTTTTAGTCTCAATTTTTTTTTTTTAGAATTTTGCTGGATATTCTAATGTAGTTACTACCACTTGTTGGATTCTAAAAAAAAAAACATTTTGACTGGATTCACATTGAATTCATAGGTTAGTTCAGGGAACACTGACATCCTTACAATACTGAGTCTTCCCATTAAAAAACAACTTATATCGGGAAAGTTATTCAAGTCATCTGCATTTTAACTTTTTTCCCCATGAAGTTCTAGATACTTCTTGTAAAATTTATATCTAATTACCTTTTTATCTGTTTTGTTGCTACCGTAAAGGTGATCTTCTCTTCCATTATATTGTTGAACTGGTTACTGTTTGCATAGAGGAAACACTGATTTTGGAATATTGGTTTTATAAGCATAATAACTTTTCTTGTAATATTTGCAAAAGATGAAACATTACCTTTGTAAGTCCAGAGCTTCATTTGCAATATCTGTGCCGATACTGCCAGCACCAAGCACTGTGCCGGTGCACAGTCCAGGCACACTGACACAGGACTCTAAACAACAGAAGGAAAATTCAATTGAGGACTTTAAAAAAGTATTTATCTTTGGTTGATATATTTCTTTCAAATATTTCTATCTTTAAAAGAAACAGACTAGCCGCATCTTAAATTGTTAGAAACATTCATGCTTTCATTACCAACATAATGCATGATGGTTTAAGATGTTTATTCAAAAGTGTGTATGAATCAATGTGTAGAGAGTCACTGACCTGTAGCCTTTGAGTACAGACAGTTCCCACCCACTTTAATACTGATACTAAAGGCAGAGCAATACTAGTTTATTTTTAATATTTCCTAATATTTTTACTTATGCAAGGGCCATATTATGTAATTCCTGTGGTGAAAAATGGATATAAGCAAAAACTTCCCCTTAATGCTTTTTATTAATGTGGCCAACTGATACTTTGAGTGCCACGAAGTACAAGGAACTGTGCTAGCTGCCAGGGAGAGAGGATGGATAAAACACCATTCCTACTCTCAGAGAACTCAGCCTGTGGTCAGCCCACTGAGTGAACAACGAACTGCAATACAACCTAAGATTATAACGGAGGTGTGACCAAAGTACTGTGTGAATTCTGTGGAGGACAACTGAACCCACAGAAGTCTTTTCAACTTCACCTTGAGATTTTTACCTCTCCAGGACAGAAAAAGATGGTAACAAGAGTAATAGTCTTGGTAATAAGTTTCCATCATTTAAACCTAGGCTTACCTTCCAATGACTGAGAGCTGTAAGGAAGTGACGATGCTCCTCCAGGCTCGCTGTGTCCCCTAGAATTTAGAAACACCAGCAGTGACATCTTTTTTAGATTGGGACACCCACCCAATTCATTGCCAGTAAAATGGTGCTTTTTCTACCATTTTTAAGGAAAGTGTTAGAGTAACTGTATTTAATTTTTTTATATATGCATATTGTTAATATTACCACCAGAGATCAAGGTACTAATGTGCTAAGTACCAAATGCCCTATTACCCTATAAAGTACATGTTGTCATAGTTACAAACTGTCAGTTCATACACTGATGATAAGAAGGCAAGGGTTATTGGAACAGGTAGCCAGATACTGCTGGAAGAGCTTCAGCAGCTTTTAAATAAAGCTAAATATTATAAATAAGGAAATAGGTTTGATGAAACATTGTAGCAATTTAAAAAAAGTACAGAAAAAGAATAAACTTAGAACAGGGCCATGCTAGCATATTGCGCAAATGAGGAAAAGCTGGCTCTTCCTTCATAGACCAGGACTTGGCAAGCAGTGCTTGGGCTGAATTTCTGCTCATCCCTCCACCAAGGGCTCTGCACAGCCACCTGTGGTACCCCAGGCTTAGAAGATGTTCATGCAAAATGATGTGGAGGACAAACAACTTCTTACAGTGATATACAGTTTAAAGTCACATCCATCTCACTTAGTGATGGGATAAGACACAGCCATGGAGGGTAGGAAGGAGAGGTTTGAAGAAAGCACTTCACTGTCATATTTTATACTACGCAAAAAGGGATATATTTTATAAGGGCAAACTTTCAGCTTATCCTAAGAACTAGTGCCAACAGACAGTGAGTGAAGTACTCAATATACACTGAGTGGCCAGATTATTATGACCACCCCATCAGTACTTCGTTGGGCCACCTTTTGCCTTCAATACTGCGGCGATTCTTCTTGGCATTGACTCCATGAGATGTTGAAAGGTGATGCAAGGAATCTGACACCATGCCTGATGAATAGCACTGTCCAGTTCTGTGAGATTTGATGGTTGTGGAACCAGCTGCCTGATGGCTCTATAACTTCATCCCACAAATGCTCAATTGGATTGAGATGTGGTGATTGTGGGGGCCACCTGAGCAAGGTAAAGTCTCCCTCATGTTCTTGAAACCACTCCTGCACAATACGAGCACCGTGGCATGGCGCATGGTCTTGTTGGAAGAAGCCATCTCCATTGGGATACGCCATCAACATGACAGGATGAAGTTGATCAGCAATGATACCTAGGTATGTTGTGCTATTCAGACGTTGTTCCACACGAATTAAAGGGCCCAAATCATGCCAGGAAAACATGCCCCAAACCATAACACTGCCCCCACCAGCCTGAAGGGTTGTACTCATGCATGTGGGGTGCATGCTTTCATGCTGTTTCCGCCAAATTCTCACTCTGCCATCTGCATGATGCAACTGGAAACGTGATTCATCGAACCACATGACTTTTTCCCAATGCTCGACTGTCCAATCCTTATGTTCCTGTGCGATTGGAGACGTTTTATCTTGGTAACTGCAGACAGTAAAGGTATTGGAACAGGCCTTTGGCTTCCATATCCCATACGATGCAGTGCACGGCTAATTTGCCTACAAACGTCAGGTGGTCATAATAATCTGGCCACTCAATGTATATCTCAGTTGTAATATAAAGCCAGAAGGTAAGACAGTTTTAATGAGTTAGCAAGATGAGAAGAGGAAAGCAAAGATATTCATTTGAAATTAATAAAAGGTCTTACGAACATAAAAAAATTACTTACAAAACTAAAGTGTTGACAGACACAATATATTCCAGTTCTTTGGTCCAAGGATTTGTGAAACTAAACCACTGGCTTTTTAAAGTTACAAAAGAGCCATCTTTTGCTCTGAATTTGTATGAATCTGTAAATATTTTCTCTTTACTCTGTAGAACTTAACAAGAAAAGATCATAATTAGTATAACAGTCTACCACTATATAAATCAAACTTTTGAGGATTAATTCAAGTTTTGGATTTCACAGGAATGAGAAATTAAGAGTTGAAGCTACAATTAAAAAGTACCCAAACCTGCCAGAACCGGTTTGGCTCAGGGGATAGAGCGTTGGCCTGCGGACTCAAGGGTCCCAGGTTCGATTCCAGTCAAGGGCATGTACCTTGGTTGCAGGCACATCCCCAGTGGGGGGCGTACAGGAGGCAGCTGATCGATGTTTCTCATCGATGTTTCTGGCTCTCTATCCCTCTCCCTTCCTCTCTGTAAAAAATCAATAAAATATATTTAAAAAAAATAAAAAGTACCCAAACCTTACCCCACTCAATGCATACCTGCTTTGTGCTTGTTAGTCAATTTACTATGGTCATCTTGATGAAAATATTCATAACAAGAAGTTCCCAAAAGTTCCTGAGGCAGATATCCTAAAATTGCTGTTGCCCTGGTTGTAAAATTAAAAAGAAACTTAGAATTGGTGAACAAATTCCTTCCAGAATCCTGAAGGTCCATACATGGTCAGGACAGTAGGGAAGTGGACTCGGGGAGGAGTAACTCAGGGGCATCACTAACCCAGACCAGAGCTGCAAAACAGAATGGACACCCAGGCACGAGGCTACTCCAGAGGACACCCACCCAATCCACTGCCAGTGAAATTGTGGCCAGAGACCCAGGCCCAGTTTCTGCGCCACTGGCTAAGAAATATTCCAAGTTTACATTTTGGCTTGAACAAATTTACTGGTAATATCCATATTGTTATTTCATTTAAACTTTATTTCCTGTTTTGAAGCCTTAAAAGAAAAAGTCCAACAGTCCTAAGCCACATTTTAATAGCCTTCAATATCCCATTGAACTCTAGTCATTAAGGCATACAAATGTTACCTTTGGTCCACATAGACAAATTTTCCATTCTTTGCAAAACGGGTTATAAATTCAGTTGGTTTCACTTTAACCTCTCCACTGTTCTGTGGGACAGTATTTGGATATAATCTCCCAATGGCAACAAGGCAGGTGAAATTGCTGTCTTCCTTATTGTTCCTTTCTTCTTCCATTCCAATAATATTTGTAGGCCAGCTTCTCAAGTAACCAGTGCAGTGGACAGTGCAGAATTTCCTATGATCTAATTCAAAAGTTTTTTTTAAAAGAGCATTTGTCAATTATATCTCAATAAAACTGGGGGGAAAAAGATAAAATAGCATTTGAATCATTATGAATTCTTACATTTCTTACATTGACATGAGTTATAATGTGCTTTGAAATACTCAAATAATGTATTTCATTGAAATCATATTGTGTTTGACCAGTTTATTCTTAATGGGTTATTTTCCCTCAGGAATTAAACTATAAGTACTATATCAAAAAGTAAGCAGACTGCTTTAATTTAGGTTTAAACAGGTCTATATTTATTTATTTCTAAGTCAATTTTTAAAAATATTGTAATTTATATGTTAGAAAAAGTTAAACTTCATGCTCTCTTGCCCTTAGCCACAAAGATACTGTTTTCAGCTTATTAAAATTTTGATATAATTTATATTCATAAATTCAAAGGATAATTATGTATACATTCTTAAATTTCTTATGTTAGTACTTATAATGGTTATACTAGATTATAGACAAAGTTTAGAGACCACTTGGAGAAATTTATAATAAATGTATTATAAAAATAAAATTTGACTCAAATTTCACTTTCAGAAAAAAAAAAAAATCCCAAGCTTAACTCACAGGAAAAGTTTGTCAAACAGGTCCAACTAGAAAAATAAAAAAACTGAAGATAATCCGTATGCTCAAATACCAGGAAATGCTTAAGAAAACAATGAAATGCAACACAGGCATAAAAGGCAGGCAGTCCACAGAGTATGGCAATCCACACAAAAAGTGACTTGAAGATTAAAAAGAAGAAAAAAAGGGCTAGTAAAAATTACCTCAACCATTTGTGATAACCTTTAGAAAAGACCAGGACAGTCACTGTTTTAAATCAGCACTATTTGATAAGACTTTTACTACAACGATTCTTTTAAAACAGCAATAGTATCAGCAAAGATTTATAGCACACTTGATGAGCTATGCTCTGTTTTAAGTGCTTTAAATGTATAATTCATACACTAATGTATAATTAGTCCTGTGCGGTGTTCTACTCTTGTCCCCACTGTGTTAGGAAACTGAGAGTTAACACCAAGGTCACGGCAGGGAGGGTGGAGCCAAGGTTTACATCCAGACAAGCTGGCTCCAGAGCTCCCTCTCTGAGCCACCAATGCCCTGCTATTTGATGACAGTGAGTGCTCTGTCACAGGGGTCCAAACAGGACTTGCCTGGATAATGGGGGGGAGGAGGGTTACAAAAAGGTATTCCAGTTAGAGGGAACAGCCACTGCAAACTGAGAGTCAAGAGATAGCAGTCAGACGTGGCTGGAGCATGGTTTGCGATGGGGAAATGGCGACAGAGCAGGCAACAGTTTGACTTTTGTAAGCCATGCACAGGACCTTGTGTTCAACACCTAACACACATCACCTCCTCCATGGTCCAAAGGTACCTTAAATTACAAGTCATTCTCCCTTCCAACCCTGAACCAAGTTCATCACTTAACCCTTATCCTGTTTAATGTCACCATCATCAACCCAGGGAAGTATGCTGGCGCCAAAGACCAGAGAAAGAGGTCAAAGAGAATCACAGGGGTCAGACACTGTAAACCAGATGGGGTGCCCTTGAAGGGGTAGGTGCTGAGAGGCTACGTCATGTGGAACTGACAGCATCTGCCACACTTGCGCAAGAAGCCAATGGATTCTGGGTGCATTACTGTATGACTGATTATCTTACTAAGATAAACTTAAGAAATACCTAAGATGTTTGGAAGTGGTCACCCATCCTTCATCAACCTTTGATTTCACAAGTTGAGATACAAGAGAAATTTTATTCTTATCTTAGAATCCTTTTCAATGTCTAAATCTATGACATTAGAATCAGGGTAGAAATCATGTTTTTAGTGTCACTCTTGCTATTTTTTTCTAAACTTTTACTATGGAAAATCTCAAACACACAAAAAATCAGAGAGAATAGTACAGTTGACCCTTGAACAATGTGGTATGTGGGCTGACCAGAAGCCTTACCAATAACAAGTCAATGAACACATTTTGCGCATTATATGTATTATATACTACACTCTTGCAATAAAGCTAAAGAAAATAAAATATTAAGAAAATCATGAGAAAATACATGTACGGTGTTTATTAAAAAAAAATCTGCATGTCCACACAGTTCAAACCTATGTTGCTATGAGTGACTGGTGGCTAATTTTGGAAATAGCCATTCCATAAATCTTAAATTCAGTTTTAATTATCATTAAAAGGGCTGTTTTCTACTCTCTTTTTTAATATTTAAATGTAACTAAGACAAAACTATGGAGTCAAAAGATTAGTGTTTGCTAGGGGTGGTGGTGGTAAGAGATGAATAGGCAGAGCACAGAATTTTTATGAAGATAATTTGTATGATATTATAATGATGGACATATGTCATTATATATTTGTCTAAACCCACAAAATGTACAACAGCAAGAATGAACTCTAAGGTAAATTATGGACTTTGGGTGATTATGATGTGTCAATGTGGGTTTCATCCTTGGTGAAAAAAATATATATACCATTCTGGTGGAAGATGTTGATAATGGGGGAAGCTATGCATGTGTGGGGGCCAAGAATATAAGGAAAATCTCTCTAACTCTCTCAATTTTGTTGCAAACCTAAAACTGCTCTAAAAAATAGTCTTATCCTGGCTGGTGTGGTTCAGTGGTTGAGCATCGTCCAATGAACCAAGAGGTTGCTGGTTCAATTCCTGGTCAGGGCACATGCCAGGGTTGGGCTCGAAGGGGGTGTGCAGAAGGCAGTCAATCGATGTTTTTATCTCTTTATCCCTCTCCCTTCCTCTCTCTCTAAAAAATAAATCAATAAAAACATTTTTAAAAAATAGTCTTAAAAATAACAAAAAAAGTTAATGTAACATGTCATGGTAAAAGGGAAGAAAAATACCCTTATTAACTTTCATCATTAATAGGGAGTGATCTTAAAATAGTCAATGACATTGGCTAATCATTACTGGAAAGAATGATTTAGTAGTAACTATATGCAAAATGTTTATTTCACTCGACAGACCTTCTCCTTGGTTAAGCACAATCCAAAATGATCACATGTGTGGGAAGTCATCCATGTGGTGTACCAGGGATCCATTGTGCCGTTAACCTCATCCTGGTCCAGGCATCTGTCTACATGTCTGTCTGTAGGCAGTTCTCAAACACCAGGCACTGCGAGGAAGGGCCTTACTGATTGTTAACACATGCCCTTACCATTCCTTAGGCCAGACTGGCCTCATGCCTTTGGCCCACAGCGCTGGAGTGTCAAGTGAATATTTGGTTCAAGTGCTTGAGCAGACTAAAAAGTTCTTTGAGAAGCTATGTAACTCCCAGTGCAGGCATCTGTGTGGCCCAGCTTGATGTGGGACTGAACCTCCGTGTGTGGGCAGAAGTGCATTCCTACAAGGGAAGCCAACCCCTAGATGTGTTTCCACTGCAGAAATCGCCGAGGGTGGCTCTCTGTCATTAATAGCCTTTGGCATCTAGGCAGCTCCTCTCATAGGTGGCGCGGCAGAGTGGAAGGCATACAGATGTTAATGCTAGATTTGACTCTGCCACTTTCTCTGTGACTTTAGACAAACTGCATAACCTTTTAGGGCTTCAGTTTCCTCATCTGCAAAATGGGGGTGGTTTGCACAGTACTGTTATGCAGATTGAATTAGGTACTTAAGCAAAATGCTGGGCATATAGATTTTAAATAATTACTAATTTTCTTCTTGCCCTTTTATTTTCCTTCTTTTTTCTCTGAGTCACAAATAATGGCTTTCATTTACTGAGTGCTTACTAGGAGCCAAGCACTGCACTTAGCCACATGCAATCCTAACCCTGCTCCCATGAGCTATAGTATACCTATCTTATCAGTCTGTGAGGACTGCCGTAACAAAATACCACAGACTGGGTGACTTAACCGATAGAAATTTACTTTTCTCACAGTTCTGGTGGCTAGAAGTTCAGGATCAAGGGGTTGGCTGTTTGGTTTCTCCTGGGGCCTCTGCTTCACTTGCAGACAGGAGACGCTCATGTGTTCTCACGTGGCCTCCTCTCTGTGGGGGTGCATTCCAGGTGTCTCTCCCTCTTCTTGTGAAACACCAGTCCTACTGGATTAGGGCCACACTCCTATGACCTCACTTACCCTTCATTCCTTCGTTAAAGGCCCTATCTCCAGGTCCCCTCACATGGGGAGCTAGGGCTTCCACTTCAATATGTGCGTTATGGGGAAACAGTGCAGCCCATCACCCCATTTTCCACAGATTGAGAGGAGCCTGCCTAAGATGGCACAGTTGTTAAGCAGCAGACCCGACATTAAAACCTTAATAAATTCAGAGCCCAGGCCCTTTCCACTCCGTCCTAAAACCCGGCCACCAGCATGGCTGATGTGAAGCAGAGCTTAGATGAGAACCTGGAACATTAGAGGGACTTAAAAATCTGTCAGTTCCTTCAGCTCATCACAGAATTCAACTATTAATCAGCTTTTATTGACCATTTGCCAAATATTCTTAAAATATCTGTAGTTTTTCCAGTAAGATTATCAATATTTATTTCAAAGGAAAGAATATTTCCCTGCCTCTCCTATAAATCTCAAACTTGTAATAATAAATTTTTTTTAAAAAATCCTTTTAGAAACCACATGGAAGTACCAAAGTTTGATTATTACATTCTTCAAGAATGATGTTTAGATTTTTTTTAACCTATGACTATACACATGTGTTTTTGCTTAAGATTCAATATTTACAAGACTGCCTCAAAATACTATGACAGAACCACGCAGCTGTCTAAAGGGTGTGTAACTTTCCTTTTTGTATCTTTGCAAAGGGTTAAAAGACCACACATGGAAAGTTTTATACTTCCAAGATTATCATCAGCAACTGACTTGGGCTCCCATAGCTAAGAAAAATCCACCAAGTTGGATATATTCAGTCATATGCTGTCCTAGAATTTCACACAAAAAATGAAGTAAAAAAATCTAAGGTGACACAAAGAAGAAAGAGCCAGACAAGGCAGAGTCCTACCACCAATTTGTGACTTGTAGTTCCGTATTTCAAACCAAACTGTAGAGTGCCCATTGAATAAACACATTTATCTCCCATAAGCCCCAGATTCCTTTGGCTCCCACTACAGAGCCTTTTCATTTTACTTCTGGGAGCTATGATACAGAAAATGGTCCAAGCTGTTTGCTGTCTTAGCCTCGGATCCCATGACAAACGATCACAGACTGGGTGGCTTAACCAACAGATATTTATTTCCTCACAATTGTAGAGGCTGGAATTCTGAGATCAGGATGGGCGCATAGCTGAGTTCTGGTGAGGGTTCATAGACCTACCATATAGCTTTGTGCTCACAGACTGTAAACTCTCGGGTGTCTCTTCTTTTAAGGGCACTAATCACATCATGAGGGCCCCACTCTCATGACTTCACCTAAACCAAAGATTTAGGTGAATTAAATACATTGTAATTCCTCGGGGGCCAGAGGTGACCCGGAGATCAGGGGAAGGCGATGCCCCCATCACATCTCAAAGATCCCATCTCCAAATACCATCACATTGAGGGGTGAGAGGTTCAACAAATGAATTTTAGGGGACACAATTCAGTCCATAGCATTTGCTAAAAACTTCTTGGGATAAAAACTTTTTAAATATGTCCCAATTGCTTCTTGGGCAAAACAAAAACATTACAATGTATTTAATTCACTGGATTCTTAACTATTCTTTGGGCTCTGAGTCAATTATGTGGTCCACCAATCAGGAACAAAGGACAGGAGAACGGTCACTTATGCCATCAGTAAATGTGTGAATATCTATATGCGAGGAACTATGGAGACACGAATCTCTCATTCTAGTGTGAGAGGCAAATATAAAAGAATATAATTTCAATACAGTGTGGAAACGGCAGCAAATATAATAGATGCTCAGTTTTATGAATAGACTAGAGGCCCAGTGCATGAAAATTCATGCACTGGATGGGGGGTCCCTCAGCCTGGCCTGCCCCCTCTCACAGTCCTCGGGGGCCGGAGGTGACCCGGAGATCAGGGGAAGGCGATGCCCCCATCACATCTCTGCTGCTGCCACTGCCAGCAGCGCAAGCCTTGGCCGGCCCTGGTTACCTGAGCCTCGGGCGGCCCTGGGCGGCTGGGCAGCCACCATCTGAGGCTTGCCTGCACCTCGGGCCAGCCCTGGGGGGCTGGGGGGCTGAGGGGACTGGGGGACTCCAGAGGCAGGTGCACAACAGCATGAGGGTCAATTAACATATTCCCTCTTTATTAGATAGGATTACCAAAAGTGGGTACCCAGGACTCAAGCCAATCAGAAAGGGGAGGGTGTCAGAGAAGGTTTCCTGGAAAAGAGATGTTGCCTGTGTTTTCATGGTCGTGACCTGTCCATAGGCTTGCATTCTCCATTCCTTCCAGCAAGATGGCCTGGGGCTGCCGCTGGTATTCTGTTTTGAAGATTTGAGCCTGGTAAACTTCTGGAAGGTGCCAGAGCCATAGACTTAGCAGGCTCGATCTTCTCTTCCATACTGGGCACTTCTCAACTCAGGATTCAACTTTCACTATGGTGGACAAGCATGTCACCAAGCTGTCCTCTTAAAACTTCAATGTGTCCACTGCTCATTCCTTAGGGTCTGCCTTATTGGGGAACAGATCTTTTGAAATGTATCTTGAGGTTCTCCCAGCTGGTCTACATGTCTTCACCCCCTCTAATGTTAATATGAACTCCTAAAGGAGGATACCTAGGGTGTGTACTTTGGTTCTTTATAATCCACTGCAGTGAGGGCAGTGGTCACTCAGCTCCCACTAGACCTAATACAACACAGAGCAATCTTCCTCCCTATCAGGCTAGGGCCGTGGTCGGCAAACTGCGGCTCGCGAGACACATGCGGCTCTTTGGCCCCTTGAGTGTGGCTCTTCCTAAGCCTTAGGAGTACCCTAATTAAGTTAATAACAATGTACCTACCTATATAGTTTAAGTTTAAAAAATTTGGCTCTCAAAAGAAATTTCAATCATTGTACTGTTGATATTTGGCTCTGCTGACTAATGAGTTTGCCGACCACTGGGCTAGGGGGGTCAGCTAAAGTGCAGAGATGTTAATTAGGACACTAACTTCATACCCACGCCTTAAACCACCTGGCACTTCACAACGATACCTTTCTTCGTTGCATCGGGTGAGCAGTCGTGCTCTTCTTTGACAGAGACTTTACAACTCTTCATCCGACAGAAAAAGGACCGTCTGGAGCCAGAGCACACTCGAGTCCTTCTGCCATGGACATTACTGTGAACTTGCAAACCCGCTTGCACAGGAGGAAGAGGCAAGAGAATAGGTAGAAAAGAATATTTTTAAGCAATTTTGAAATTTATCTCCTAACACTTTTCTGATCATCTATTACATTTTCTATATATAGAAAAGAAATGGTTATTTAAAACAGTATCAATGTAAGCCAGAAAGTGAAACATACCAAAAAATGTACATGTCAAGCAATCATATTTTTGATAACTTACAAACTTTCAACTTATTTTTATACCCCCCCGAAGGGGTGGAGCATAAAGATCATTTTAAATGAAATAAAAGTTAAAAAGAAAAAAAACCTCAATTATAATAGTAATCAATGGCAAAAAGTATCATTATTTTACATTATAAATGATTATTTGGCACTAAGCATTTTCAGAGAAGGTAAGCATTTTCAGAGAAAATAAAGAATACTTATAACTCCCAAGCAATATTATACATGGTGTTTCAGAATGAATAGACCTAACCCATATAAGAGAATAATTCTCTCTCAGCAATAGCTGAATAGTGAAAACTTCAGCAATTTTTTATCCCAAAAGATACTTTCTTGTGAAGATTTTATTAGCATACAAAAAGAGTGAATATGAAGCAATCACATTTTCCTCAAAGCATCTTCATATGAATATAGTATTTATTTTTATATGAATACAGGAATTGTCTATATAATTATATTGTGTTTTTTTAAAAATCTAACTTTTCAAGAACATTGTATAGCTGTACTTTTAAGTACTAATTATATTTACATGAAATGGTAAGCACACTGAGATGAGCACTTACTTTTAACATCTATTAACTTCTCTCTTGGTGAAATGTCAGAAGACAGCTGTTCCTTTACTTTGGCAACATCTTTTGGATGTAAGAAGTCAAATAAGCTCTGTCCAGTCAAACTAGCCTATATATAAAGTAGACATTCATTTAAAATCAGTACCATAATTTTCCTACCTATCTTCATACAGACATAATACTTTCTTTTGTTAAAATTGTTTTTAGTTAATCTCAAAGATGCATCTACTACACTGTCTGAGAACAACAGTGTTAAAAGCAGGGTCATACCTGTAGATAGAAAAAGAAATACATGCACAGCCAGCCATAACTGGGTACACACAAACACCTCACCACTGGTATTCTGTTTACTCTCATTAACTCTTGTTAACATTCCCCCATTCATATATGTTACTTCTAAGTCATATTAGGATTTATTTTAAACTTTAACCTTGGCGCCCTAGCTGGTTTGGCTCAGTGGATAGAGCGCTGGACTGCAGACTAGAAGGTCCTGGGTTTGATTCCCGTCAAAAACACATGCTTGGGTTGCGGGCTCAATCCCCAGCAGGGGGCGTGCAGGAGGCAGCCAATCAATGATTCTCTCTCATCATTGGTATTTCTCTCTCCCTCTCCCTTCCTCTCTGAAATCAATAAAAAATATATTAAAAAAATAAATAAAAAATAAACTTTACCCTTGGTAAAAGTAAAGCGAGTATATTATCATATCATATGGAAGTCACAAAATAACTGTGAATTTATGGTGTAACTTAGATTTAACACTCTGTTAAAAAAGTTACCATACTATCAAAAGACAAAATCCAACCCAGGACACAGCCCAATAGAAAAAAGGGTTCAGAAAAAGAGCTCTGAAATCTTTGTTCAAAAAATCTAAACATAGCGTGGGAAATATCCTTTGCATACCTGATCATAATTAAGTATTTTGGAGACTGACTTAGAAACGAAGAGAATTTTTCCTCTTTCACATCCAACCACAAACAGGAAGCCTTCTGCAGTCTAGGATATAAAAATACAAAAATAAATTTTAAAAATATCATCTGTCTTTCTCACACACATCCATTCCCTTTCTGAGGAAACTGTTGTAGCAATAAAACCAACAGAGTGGTCATAAATGTAGTAAAATTAATTTTAAGAAATTGTCTTAAGATGTATATAAATAGATTTATAAAGAACATTACCTTGGACCCCTGACTAAATTAATATGTTTTTTTTTTCACATGGGAAGTTCAGCCAGGGATTATTTAGTTAAATATTTCACAATGTAAAAATTACCTATACCAAATTCCACACACCTGCATACAGAAACTCCGTAGAGATACCCATCAGTAACGACTGCCTGTGGATGTGTGCAGATGGAAAGATGTGCATACTGGGGACGAGGAAGGCATGAAAGTATTTTACTGTACATCTTTTTATACTTCTTGAATAATGATAAGCTATTAATCAAAACTAAGTTTTAAGAATTCTCATAGATGGCAACTTCCATAAGTATACCCAGTAAATCCCTTGTGCAGCAACCTTGGAAATGGATATGTGTGGACAGAGGAAGAGTCTGGCACTCCCACCTGACATTTCTTAAACTAATGTTTACCAACTGGAAACAAACATGGCGTGAATTAGGCAGACGTGTTCTGGGGGTTATATTAAGTTATGGCTTTAAAAAAAAATCAGTGAGAAAGCTTCCAAAGCATACTATATATTTCACCGTCTTTAAAAATACTTTTGTTGTCTGCAAAAAATCTGTTATATTTGTATCAGGAATATGATATTTAAATTCAGCTGTTCAAATAAAAGAGGGACATGAGGAATCTTTTTGTTTAACCAAACTATAGGTTAAAGCCCAGTAGTCATAACACAAGATCAAGACACTTAGTCCTGGGGGCAGGATGAGCCAATGACGTGGTCATATTTTCCATGTCAAATAAACCTCTAGACCAGTGAATCCAAAAACCCATGCCAAAGCCTGGCCTAACAACTCATTAAGTAAGCAGTGGCTGGCTCATGGGCAGAGAACAGGATCCTGAAGGAACAGGATACAAGACAGACGGCTCTGCAGGAGGTACCGGTGAGGACTAGGTCCTAGCGTATGAGAGGTGAGTGCACTCGGCAGTGTGAGGGGCTTGGCGTTAAAGACGAGCCTTGCTCCATATTTTAGGAAGTGCCTCGCTTCCCTCTCTACTTTCATTAGCCCAAACTAAGACATGGTTACTTGTGTAAGTTAAATTTTATATTAAAGGAAATTTGGTGTAATGTAGAGACCTGTATGTTTAGAACAGAAAGCAAACTAAAGGAAATCTGCCTCCCATTCAAATAGAAATGAAAGGGCAAATGCAACTTAGGCAAATACATTTCTTTATTTACCTTAAGGACTAGGTGTCTGAGCTCATTATCCTGAATAAATGAAGGTCGATAAATATCTCCTGCATAAGAACTTCTCATACCTAAAAATAAGCAAGTCAAAAAGTTACTAAAAATATAGTAGGGTTGGGTTGGACATGTGGTAGGTGCTCAGTGAACATTAGTGATGCTGCCACTGGTGAGAACAGTGATGGTACTTGTAGCGCATCCTACGACCTCTCCTGTGATCGTTCTCTTTCTTTATCACTAGATTAAGAAGTCCTGCGTTTAGAATGTAAATTCTTGGAACCACTATTCCTTTATAGATTCAAATGTGCAGATAGTAAGAGCTGTATGTAAAAAAAAAAAAATCAACTAATACATCATCTATAACATTATAATAGGTAACAATATTCAAAAATCTAGTTATTTTTATATCTTAGCTTAATAAAACTAATCTCATATGAACTACCTTGAATGGGGCGATTCTGGAATTCTAAACAAATTTCATGGATTCATAGGATTTTGCATATGACCCTTTAAACATCACATGGCGACTTCTGCTACTTTAAAGTAATATATTTCTGCTAATATAAATAAAATAATTCTTTTTACATCCTTAGCACAGAGCTTATTGTATTAAAATGAAATTCTCTAAAGCATCTGAAGAGCTAATGAGGAATTATCAGCTCAAAACAGGAATGCTTGAGGGCATCCAACAACCCTGACACAGGAAAACCCTGCATGGCCACAAGGGGGCGCAGAAGACAGTCCACCAACCAAGGTGTGCTGTCCCCAGATAACTCTGAGAGAGGGTGATTCCGAGGTAAATCAATGCTCTCTCCTTTATACTTCCCAACCTCCTTACCCCCAACCCCCTCCTTCTGAGGACTGCAAGGAAACTTGCTTTTGCAAGAGAAATTTTAACCACGAATTGACTCTTGAATGGATTAACAGCCCAAACTCACCAATTACCTAAATGGTGGGAGGAAAACAAAGCCAGAAAATAAAAAACATCTCTTATTATGATTTGGTAAAGTGTTTTTCTCAGACTGGTAGCACCCCTGAGAATCTGGCATAAGCAAAAGAAAATCTTCTCTTCTGGAATCTACCTTCTAGGTAGGCCTCAAAGAATTCACTGAGTGATTTCTTGTTACTACTACACAGCAGCCAGACAGGAGAGCATTGAGAAAGGGCTAAAAGATTCAGACTCTGAGTGCTATGCTAGGATTCAGCAATAAATCAACCTGAGCAAGGCAGTGACATTTCCAGGTCTGGCCCGAAGCAGAAGCGTGCCAGGGAAACCCTGATAGTATAAACCAGCAGGAAGGGGCGAGCCCTGGTGAGGTGAGTGAATGAGTAAGTGAGGACGTGCTGAGGAGAAACAGAGGGAGTGAGAGCAGAGCTGGAACCAGGGTGAGGAGAGTTAATAAAACGCATGCTGTGATATGCTGTACACCTGCCAACGATGGGCAGGTAACAAATATGACTAATTTCTGATGGCAAAAACAAATGAGGAAACAATCACTTTTGTTACAGTGTTCATCGGGTTAAAAAAAAAAAGTCAACATGACAATAATAATAATGATCGTTATAATGAGAATAATCATTATAATGATAATTACAGGCCCAATGCATGAAATTTGTGCAAGGGGCTCGGCCCTCGAAGCCCCGGCTTTGTCCAGACGGTCTCGTTCTGCTGTTTGGTCTAATTAGCATATTAGCTCTTTATTATAAAGGATAGGATAATGGTCAAAATACCAACTATTTCTTCTCCTCCCCTTACCACCACTTCCATTGTTAGTAAACACTGTGCTCACCTTGTATATGCATTATTCTTTACTCTAAACAACAATCCTATGAGACAAATGAATTATCCCTATTTTACAGCTATGGAAGTTGAGGATTAGAAAGTCACGCCCTAACTGGTTTGGCTCAGTGGATAGAGCGTCAGCCTGCAGACTGAAGGGTCCCAGGTTCCAGTCAAGGGCATGTACCTTGGTTGCGGGCACATCCCCAGTAGGCAGCTGATTGATGTTTCTAACTCTCTATCCCTCTCCCTTCCTCTCTGTAAAAATCAATAAAATATATTATAAAAAAAAAAAAAGAAAGTTAAG
>NW_005871078.1:9517076-9545597 GCF_000147115.1 Myotis lucifugus
TCTCGGGTGAACATGAAATTATAATTTGTCGAGAAGAGCGCAACCGCCTGCGCTAGGGTGACCTAGTCTTCATAGCTATAGTCGGGAGCAGGATTTGAACCCAGGAGGTTTGCCTCAAGGAAACACAAGGCACGCACTTCCGTCCCAGGTATTAAGACCACATACACAGAATGCCCACAGGTTCTCCAAAAGCACACGCTGCAAGCAGGGCTACTCCAGGTGTGGTCTATAGACTGTCATCGGTCAACTGTGGTGAGATGAGTACAGAAATGAAGAATAAGCATTTAGACACCATTATAGAAATGTAACCTTGTGGCATCCCAGCCCATGAACATTTTTCCAAGAACCACTGTGCTATATTTTACAAGGGATGGGGGTGGGGAACACTTGCCCTTCACCCAGAGAGTTTGAGAAGCACTGCTGTAGAGTGCAGTAAAGAAAAAAAAAATATTTCACCATTCTTCTTTCTTTTTTTTTTTTAAATATATTTTATTGATTTTTTACAGAGAGGAAGGAAGAGGGATAGAGAGTTAGAAACATCAATGAGAGAGAAACATGGATCAGCTGCCTCCTGCACACCCCCTACTGGGGATGTGCCCGCAACCAAGGCACATGCCCTTGACCGGAATCGAACCTGGGACCCTTGAGTCCGCAGGCCGACGCTCTATCCACTGAGCCAAACCAGTTATGGCTTTTCTTCTTTCTTTAAGGTAATTATGTACAGACCAAAATAGCATGATTCACATGCAGCCTCTGATGATCCAGTGTCTCTGGTGGGGGTGAGTTGGGGTGCATTCTGGTAGTGCGCTGGAATGCAGACAACTGCTTTTAGTCCTCTCGCTGTGGCAGCACTCGAGACGTCCTCACTTTGGCTCTGAAGGGCCACTGGTGAAATCTATGCTTTGTTCCAGAAATCCTCTCTTGGTGTAGACAGTGTCTCCTGCCTACTCTCCTCTCACTCATTCCTCCACTGTAACATTTACTGATCTCTTCATGGGTCCATCTCCCTCAACCCGGCCGTGAACCCTTCAAGCACGGAGATCTTACCTCGTTCAATTTCATATCCCCAGCACAGAACAGGAGCCTTGTCAATAATCAGCTGGTGTTGGTTGAATTAACTGACTCATGGCTTCTCCCTTAGCTCCTCCTCCCTCGGGACATTGCAAATGTGAAAATTATTGGGCAATTTTAGGTTTGCAACCAAATGACCTCAGTTGAGCCTGCAAATGTTCATTGCTAAAAGATTTAAGGGAAATATTGCATGCAACTTACACAAGACCTAGTAGTAGGTAAAAGAGAATCTTATTTATGTCATTTCACAACAGACTTAGGAAAATAAGACCGCCAATCATGCTCCCAACAGGAAGCCTGCCAGGCAGTATCCCCACACTTGAGCTGCTCTGCGTGGCATTGACAGCATCAAGGGCTGCACTTCCTCTTCCCCAATACCTCCTCTCCAGATCCGCACAGAGTCCGCGGGTGGAAGCGCATGTGCCATTTTTCTACCATATGTGGAGATCCAAGGAAGATGATTTAAAGTATCTATTTTTACAACTTGCACAAGTTACTATTAAACAGGCCTTTAATAGCTGTCTGCAATTTTACTTCCTAATTTGTATATGATCGCCCTCCCCTACCTCTGTCAATCAGAATGGATTGGCCAGGATTTTTTTGTTTATTATGAAATAAGATCCTCTTTGGGCTCCAGTTTTCACTGGAAGTCTAGGTTAACACTGTTCTCCCCTAAGTCACTTGGCCAAGTCCCTCTAAACAGACTTTCCTTTTCCTGGAATGCAATGTAGGACAAAGATCTAATCAAGAACCTTGGTCATCCTTTGTTTATTCCTTTTCTATAACTTTTTTTTTTTTGGTGTTTTGTTTTTGGTGGGGTTTTGTTTGGCTCAAAAAGAACCAAATTTTACTATAATCTTTTAGATCTTCATAAATCTGAACTTCCAGTCTCCTCTGTGGCCTGTAGCTCACTCCTCTGCTACATCTTCTCAAAATCAATTTGTGTCGTTAACATTCCCGTATCTAAAACTCAATTCTATTTCCATCATACTGCCCCTCCCCCAAGTTGGCCGGGGGTTACTCCCAAAAACAATGTGATTTTGACCAGACACACGCGCGCGCGCACACACACACACTTCAATTTAAAATTCAAGCTCAAGTTGGGGAGCTGCTTGGGTCAGAAATGACCATGTAAACCCCAGAAGCAATAGCTGAGGACCTCCTTCATCCAATGTCTAATACAAAGTGAGAACCCCTTAGAAGAGGAAGGTGTGCTGCATTTTAAGGTACTACTGCTCCTAAATCTGATGTTTTCAGAGAAATTGGCTGAATTTAAGATTTTCTTTTCGAAGAATGGAAATCTGCCAACAACCTAAAACTATAATAATAGATTTCAGAACTTCTAAAATACTGAGAGGCACATAATGGCAGGCATTACTATCTTTGTATTACATACATGGGAAAACAAGTAGAAATGTAAAGACTTTTCAAATTCACACATAGCTGAAGATAAAGCTTTTAGCAGAACCAAGTTTCCTGACGTCCAAATTGGCATCTTCTCCACATACAGAATATGGTCAAGCATCGAATCAATGTCTCCAAAGCTGAAAGACACCTTCGCAAAGCATCTCAATAGCCAACGACAAGAAGCCAGACCAATCGGAGACCTCAGTGACAGGGAGGATGTCACAAGCCAGGTGTGGAGGCCATGTTCAAACTCACCTTTTAGAGACTTCACGTGCTGCACGGCCATCCGTAGAATGGTCAGTTTGTCCAGCTTCCGTGCCATGGGCTTGCACTGGGGGATCATTGCAGACAGTTCTTCAATCAGGCTGTTCATCTTATCTCTCCTCCGCTTTTCGGTTTGGCTGTGAGCTTCTCTAAGAAGGAAAAGAACCTCCTTTACATTTCACATTCAGCAGCCCCACGGTGACCCAGAGGCGTGAGCCGGAGCCTGCGTGGAGGCAGCAAGTACACACTGTTCTTCCCACCCATGGCCCTGCAGGTGCTGCTTGGGGAAGAGGAAGGAGCTGTTGGGAACAGGAAGCGCACATGAAATTCACAGTGCTCTCAACTCAGCCACTATCCTTGCTCCTTCCTTACCCTACCTTATATCCTGACACCTTCAAGAACTAAGACATTTGTCTGAGAGCCAGGATGGGTGGTATTCTTGCTTCCCTCCAGTCTTAAAGGAAGATGGGCAGCCTTCTATTCAGAGCTCACGCCTCTGTGATACTCGCTTAGACAATTATCAGCATCGTAACCTCATTCTCTTCCATAGCTCTTTCTCAGGGGTCTATAATGTGCTCCAGTTTCTGCCCTCTGCAAACACCCTTCCCCTAGTTGCCCTTGAACTTGACACTGTTAACATTCCTCATTCTTCACCTGGCTTCAGTGACCTCTCGGGCACCTCCATCCTCCCTGCTCGGCTCAGTCCCCTTATCTTTAAGTGCAGGTTTCTCCAAAGACTTCCTACTTGGCACCACTCTTTTCTCACCCTATAGCTTCACCCTAAGAGATCTCACTCCCTCATAACTACTCATAAGCTACTTACTTTTAAATGCTTATACTTCACCCAGTTCCTGACTTTCAAAGAATTTATCTTAATTGATAAAAGTTATACAGATGAACCTTTTCCCTCTTTGACCCCTTCTAGCCTCCCCTCTCCCCTCATCCCATGTGTCATGTGTATCTTCTATATATATAAAACCCTAATATGCAAATAGACTGAACAGCAGAACAACCGGTCGCTATGACATGCGCTGACCACCAGGAGGCGCACATGGAACATGGCGGGGTGCCGGTTGCTGTCCTCAGGGCGAGCCTCTGGTGGTTACTGAAAATTCTTTGCATCCGCACACCGCCGTCCCACCTGGTGCTCACATCTGCTGCCAGCACTGGCCCCACTTGTACCCACTGCCAGCGCTGGAGCCACCGCTCCCACCCGCAGCCAGCGCCAGGCGCTAATCCCAATCACTAGGCACCGTCAGTGTGTGCAAGCAATGGGTGCCAGCCCCGATTGCCCCTCAGGGTTTCTCCACTTCCCCCTGCTCCTGAGGAGCGATCAGGGTCAGCAACCACCTCTCACACCCACAGCTGGCGCCAGAGCCACTGCTCACACCCGCTGCTGGCACCCGGCACCAGTCCCGATAGCTCAGCACTGTCAGAGGGTGTGAACGGCGGCTGCCGGCCCCAATCACCCCTGAGGGCTTCTCCACCTCCCCCTGCTTTGGTTAATCTCTTCCCACCCATCCACCCACTCCCTGCCTTCCCTCTGAGATTCACCCGTTTTTGTTCTTTAGATTCCACATATGAGTGAGATCATGTGATACTTGACTTTCTCTGACTTATTCTGCTTAGCATAATACTCTCCAGGTCCCTCTGTGCTGCCTCAAATGGTAAAATATCCTTTTTTACTGCTGCATAGTATTCCATGGTGTAAATATACCACAGCTTTTTAATCCACTCATCTACTGATGGACACTTATGATAGCTCATTGCACTAACCCAGAAAGCCTTTTAAACTCATATTCCTTCTTCTGTCTTCCCTTTCTCGTCTATCCTGCCCACTACTTCCAGAATTACTTCTAAACAAATCAAACCATCTAATCCCATTGCATAAAACTGCCAAAATGCATTTCTCCACTGCCCAAGAATGGCCAAACTCCCTAATGACACCCCAAATTTCTCCATCCTCTGCCTCATCCTTTCAACTCGTTTCACCTCTCCCTGTCTTTTCCCTGCTGCTCCAAATGTCATGCAGCAGCAATGCCAAATGACCTGTAGTCCTCAAACATGACACATCACCTCATATCATCTCTATGTCTTGCTCTTTACTAGGCTTAGAAAGTCTTTCCTTTCTATATTCTTAGGAAAATGCTACTCCTTTTTCAAAGCCCAGCTCAGGTATTCTTCTGGGAAGCTTTCTTTGCCTGCTGTGCAATGAATCACTTCCCTCTCAGTTACCTCAGGACTTTTTATGCCACTACTATATTTCATCAAATCTAAGCCACAATCAATTGTAAGATGCACTAATATTTAATGCACTACAAGAAGAGGAAAAAATGCTGCTAATTTAACAGGAAAATGCTATAGATGATAAGACATTGTTCACAGATTATAAAAGGTAGGGGGAACTGTACATCTTAGATTTCACAAATTAGGCTATTTTACTCTTCATATTTAACTGTAAACATTTGTCTGTTTCTCCTCCAATCATGACTTCTATGTAAGAAGAGTTTAGGGGAAACAACCTAATGGGAAAGAAGATAAGTAAGTAGGAGACCGGCCTGATCTATTTTTATAGGAACTTTAAAATACATGAAAGGAACTGTAATATTTCTACATGGAAGTGGGGAGAAGCACTAATGGAGACAGATGGAGCTAACCCCGCCCCGAACCATTCACTCGGGCAACGCCACTCCTAGAACAAAATACGTACTTTTGGGTAAACTGGATGGAATGTGAATTATATGTGTTTGCATAAAATTTATTTACTCATACTTTGGCCTATTCATGAGCAATTTTTAGATTAAAATTGTATGATTAAAAGAACGCTACAGTTACCCTCTTGCTAGAATGGTCACCTCTTCTTTCTACCAGTATTACCCATCAGAATAGACAGCAGCAACAGCGAGAGATGCCTGATTCCAGGAGTGTACAGCAAAGGAAGGATGTTATGCTCTCTCAGCTAGGGTTTTGAGGGAGGTGAGAGCAAGGCCACTGAAGAGAGCAATGAATGATAATGGTGGAAGCTAGGAAACTCGCGGAAAGGTGAAATCACCAGTTTTTTAATAAGGTAGGTTACTTGGAGGAGAAATGAAAAGATTTCCAGCGGATTTTATTAAGGAAAGGCATATGTATCCAGAGGCTAGTTTCTGCTTAATAATTTATCAGGGCTCTGGTTCTTAATTCTGGATGCTGTTATTGCCACTTTGAATCATGTCAGTTTTTGGGAGAATGATATCAATAAAACAGAATCAATGGAGAAAAGGCAAAGCTGAGATCTGGCCATGCTGCCAGATGTAGAAAAAAATGTTGATGTTGAAACAATTGACAAAAAATTCATGATGCTGGACTCCTAATCAGATGTTTGTTGTAATTCTGATTTGTTTACAGCATGAATCAGCTTCTCTCCGTGCTGAAAGAAAATAATAGTTCTTAATAAACAGCTACTCTAAGAAAAATTCAAAGACACATAAGCCAAATTGTTATTCAAACAGAAAAGAAAGGTAAGAGGTAGCTGATGATCACTACCTCTTACAGCATAAGGTGAGAAAAACCTAATATTCATGAATCCATTCTCTTGATATCACCTTTGGCTTTGGCTAAAGGTGTGCATGTGTGACTTTTCCGACCCACCATGGACCATCTATACAGTTCAACGCCCCTGAAGGACTTCATTTTTACTTGTTCACCATCTTCCATTCTACAAAAAGCAGGATAAAATTTCAAACTACATGAAACAGCTTTTCAGTAATTCTTGAGAGAGAGATAAAGATGAGATTAAGTCCAATCAACCCAATTTCCTATTAAGTCTTTAGTAACAGATACTATCATAGCTCCTAATGACCTGAAATGACTTCTACTGTTACATGAGCTTTTCTGTGAAAGCCAAGAAGCACATCTTCTCTGTCAGCGTAACAACTACGTTAACTGACAACAAAAACTGGTGCCCTAGTTAAAAATTATCCCGTGCCAATATATTAAGAATATAATTTTATAGAAATAAAGTTATTCTTTTTAAAGCAATTGATGGCTTAACCAAAAATTTTATAGTAGCTGCATTAGAATAGCCTGAAAATGCACTAAAAGTCTCAGACCTTTAATCAAAAGGAATTTATTTTGCCTAAAGATTCATCTGAATAAGAAATATTGAAAACTGAAAACTTTGATCACTTGCCAATAATATTAATTATCACATTACTACATTCTGCTAGGGAATATACTATATGTACATATATGTGTGTATAAATATTTATATCTAAATATACATACATGTGTTTGTATTAATTTAGAAATTTAGTCACCAGACCACTACCAAAGTGAAATACACTAATGATGATAGAATACTTTCCACATTAACAAATTATTTCCAAATGTATTTTTTTTTTGAAGGGGCATTTGAAAATTCAGGAAAAGCACCCATAATCTCACCTGGAAATAACCACAGTTAATATTAATGGGTCTCCTTCCAATCTCTTTTTAAACATGTATTTAAATACATACAAAAAAAAAAGAATGCAAGCTTTCCCTGAAAACTACTTTCACTGCATTTTGAATAAAATGGAGGCCTGCTCCCTGAATCAACCACAGACCAATTAAATTGAAAGCAAATACAATCAAAACATTCTCCAGATTTGCCCCTTTTCCTACCTTCTTCTTCTTGAAACTTTCTTCCTTTGGTTTCTGAGATACTACTCCCACTGTAGGGCCAGGTCTTCTCACATTTTGGGTAGGATTGCCCTTCCTTTACTGTATTTAGGCTCATGTACCAGAGTATATCCTCAGTCCCCGAGTGGCTGCGCCCATGCCAATCACCACACCTGCTTTCTGTGCATTCATGGTGTCTGACTCTACCTCCAGGCCCAACCTCAACCCTCATAACCACCCGCCTACTTGAAGATCCCATAAACATCACATTACCATTGTGTCCAAAACTGAATTCTTCCTCTTTCCCTCAGCCTCATGGAATGATACCAGCATCCATCCGTGCAAGTCAGAAAACTCAAAGACACTTATTTTCCTGCTCTCCCTAACAAACAGTCATGAAATCTAAAGATTCCATCTTTAAAATGTGTCGTTCCTATCCAGAGCTACGCTCTCAATACCTAATTCCTAGTATAAGTCTCTCAGCTGTTTCCTCTACTTGCTGGGTTTTCCTCCTTCAGCCCATCCTCCATGCTGTTTCGAGTGAGCCTTTGAAAATGGATCACCAACTAGGATAGCTTTTTGCTTTTTTAATGGAAAATAACAAGTGTCAGCAAGAATGTGGAGACATGGGATCTTTCGTACATTGCTGGTGGGAATGTAGCCACTGTGGGGAAACAATTTGTTGGTTTCTCAAACACTAAATATGGAATTACCATATCTACTCCTCGGTATGTACCCAAAAGAATCGAAAGCAGGTACTTGTACACCAATGTTCCTGGAAGCATTATTCACAATAGTCAAAAGGTGGAAACAACCCCAATGTCCATCAGCAGATGAATGGATAAACTAAATGTGATATATACTAACCATGGAATATTATCCAACCATTAAAAAGAATGAAATCTGAAAACATTAGGCTAAGTAAAATAAGCAGTCACAAAGGGACAAATATTGTATAATTCCACTTATATGAAATATCTAGAATAGGCAAATTCATAGAGCTAGAAAGTAGGCTAGAGGTTACCAGGGACTTGGGGGAAAAGAGGCATGGAGAATTATTGTTTAATGGGTACAGAGTTTCAGACTGAGGTGATAAAAAAGTTTTAGAAAGAGACAACGGTGACAGCTGAACATTAAGTGGGACTGATGCCACTGAATTGTACACTGAATGATTAATATGGAAAATTTTGTTAGATATTTTACTACAATAAAAAAGTTTTTAAGTACAAAGGCAAGAAATTTTAAGAAATGTAATCTGAAGAAAAGTTCTCATGCTTAAAATGCTTCCATTTTTCTTACCACATTCAAGATAATTTTGAGATTCTTTTGTTCAGCGGACCTTCGGGATCTAGTCCACGTTTATCCCTCAAGTCATAGCTCCTGCTCCATGTGCACCCTCTGCTCTATGTGACAACTTGTTTCCAGATCAGCAGTGTGCTTTCCAAGCATCTTCTCTACTCCTGCTCTGAATTGCTCATTTCCATTATTCATTTAAAAGGTAGTGTATCTCAACATCTCTAGAAATATTCTTGATCCCAATATTATTTAAATCCCCAACTTTCTTTGTTGCCATAATATAATACCTAGGATCTCTAGTATAGCAGTTCTTATGATGTGTAATAATTATTTGTATCTTTTCCATTTGTATGAGTTTCTGGGGTCTTATCTGTATCTCTCCCTCCTGGACTACTAGGTGTCACATAGTAGGTACTCAATAAATGCTTAATTACTACATTCCCGGGAGTCTTCATCAATAACCCCTTTAGAGAACCAACTCTCCATTCAAAACCAACAGGGAAGAAAGGGTAAACATTCTTAGATATTCTTCTTTGTTTATAAATATCTAATACTTTGAGGCTCCATGAACAAAATCAATTTCATATCTATTGACTGGTTTTCATGCCCGAGTCTCTAGGAAGGATGCTATATAAATGATGAGTAAGGTGAGAAGCAAATTAGGAAGACAAGTCTCTTGCTGTGACCATAAACATTAAATAAATTAACCTTAGGTTGTTATACGTCTTTCAGACTCCACTTGACCCTTCTGGATACCTAATAACCTTCAGATCTGGACTGAAAAGTGCCAGGTCAGTCAATGACAGAGGTGGCAGTTGGATGGATAAATAATTGCCCCTATCCAAATGTTACCACATCTAATAAATAAAATTAATGACTTAAAAAGTAATCTTGTCCTTTTTGTCCCTAGAGTCAAAGATTTAATGAGGTTAAAGGAACAAATTCACTTACTGGGACAGATCCAAATCATTTTCTTTTCGTTTTCTTGGAAACTCTGTCACGTGTGGGCTGAAGGATCCAACAGCTGTTGGTTTTGCCCATATGCTCATACGATTGGAAACCATTGGAGCAATGAACCAGTTGTCTTCTATCAATACTTTACCTATAAGAGGTAAAAAGATAAAGCACAATCCTATATAATAAAAGGCTAATATGCAAATCAACCGAACAGCAGGATGACTGGTCACTATGATGTGCACTGACCACCAGGGGGCAGACGCTCAATGCAGGAGCTGCCCCCTGGTGGTCAGTGTGCTCCCACAGCGGGAGCACCGCTCGGCCAGAAGCCGGACTCACGGCTGGTGAGCGCAGCGGTGGTGGTGGGAGCCTCTCCCACCTCCGTGGCAGTGCTAAGGCTGTCCAACTGACGACTTAGGCCCGTTCCCCTCCCCCCCCACCCCGGACATCCCCCAAGGGCTCCCAGGGTGCAGGCCGGGCTGAGGAACTTCCCCTCCCGCCCCCGGAGTGCACGAATTTTGTGCACCAGGCCTCTAGTAAGATATAAAAAGATAAAGCACAATAAGATACCTACTTTTAAACATTAACTTTTACTTTATATATATCCATATCACGCATTTTAAATCGTTTTTCTGTCTTAAAAATATCAACTAAACAATATAACATAGAAAAAATAATTGTGTACATTTAAATATTAGAAATGTATTTGTTAGTCCATACTTTTAAATTTATTTTTCTCAATCTAATTGTTAAAAAAGTGAATATTGAAGAAAACATGGAAAACACAAAGAAAGTAGAAAAGAAGGGGGAATACCAAATTTCACAAACCAATGTTACTATTTAGAGATTTCCTTTTAGAATATCCCTATAGTTATCATTAAAGTAATTGGAAGCATCATGTATACTGTTTTATTTATACATCATTGTGATAACTTTACAGTGTTATTACAAATTCTTTATAAAATTATTCTAATGGTTTTATAATACACCATCATGTAGATGTGTCATAGCTTCTTAACTACTCTGCTGCTGTTAAAATGTATGTTTTTTATTTTTCATCATCACAAATATGTATTGTGGTACATAAAGCTTTTTATCTACTGGTTATTTCTTTTGAAAAGCATCCCAGAAATGACTTAACAAGGTCAAGGGACAAGAATATTTTAAACCCTGAATTAATAAATATTACAGTAAAACCCTTTTTTGTCTAAAGTGTGTTTTTGTCTAAAGTGTGGTTTCTTACATGTTTTATGAAATATAAAAATCAGAATCACTAACTGATGATTGAGTATACAGAAAACCCAAATAACCAACAGATAAACTATTAAAATCAGAGAACAGAGTAAGTTGGCTGTATGTAAGATCAATATATAAAAATCAGTTGTGCCCTGGCTGGTGTGGCTCAGTTGGTTGGGTGCCATCCTGTGCACCAAAAGGTTACTGATTTAATCCCTGGTCAAGGCACATACCCAGGTTGTGAGCTCGATCCCCGATCCCTGGTAGGGGGAGAGCAGGAGGCAGCTGATGGATGTTTTGCTCTCACATCCATGTTTCTTTCGTCTCCCTTCCTCTCTCTCTAAAAATCAATAAACTATTCTTAAAAAAAAATCAATTGCTTTTCTATTCACCAGTAACAAACAGTAAGAAAATGACATTTAAAAAGAAACAATTTATGCCCTGGCCGGTTTGGCTCAGTGGACAGAGCGTCGCCCTGCGGACTGAAGGGTCCCGGGTTCGAGTCCAGTCAAGGGCACATGCCCAGTTTGCCGGCTTGATCCCCAGTAGGGGTCATGCAGGAGGCAGCCGATCAATGATTCTCTCTCATAACTGATGTTTCTATCTCTTTCTCCCTCTCCCTTCCTCTCTGAAATCAATAAAAATATATTTTTTAAAAAGATTTTAAAAAGGAAACAATTTATAACATCAAAAACTACAGAGTACCTAAGGAATAAATCTAATAAAAATGAATATGATCTATAAGATTTTTATGGAGAAAGTTATGAAAAGTGTATATAAAATATTTTAAAAGATCCAAATAAGTGGAAAGATATGCTTATGGATTCAAGGCCTCAATATCATAAGAATGTCAATTCTCCTAAAATAGATGAGCAATTACTGTCAAAATGAGCTTTTTTTTTTTTGTGGAACTTCACAAGCTGAATATAAATGTATACGAAAGTACAGTGGGTCACGACTAGCCAAGGAAAACATTGGAGGACTTGCCTTATCAGATATCAAGACATTATAAGACAATATACTATTAGCGATACCCAGTGGGGGATAAGCAGACCAAAGGAAGAGAAATAGAGCCCAGATATGTATATATGGACATCTGCTAAATGTCAGAGGCGAAATTTCAGACCAATGTGAAGAAACCAACTTTTTAATAAATGGTCCCGGACTAATTGGTTTTCTCTATGGAAAATAATAAAGCCAACTCCTACCTTATACCAAACATAAAAACCAACTCCAATTAGATATGAGACCTAAATGTAAAGGGCAAAAATATAATAGAGAAGACCCTAAGGAGAGAGAATATGTTTGTTATTGGTATAAAGAGAATTTCCCAAAACATAAAAAGTTAAAGCAAAAAAGGAAAAGATTGATCGATTTGACCTCCTTAAAATTAAGTTAATGTTGATCAAAAGGCAACATAAAGAGAATGAAACTACAAGTCATATATTTTGCTATACATGTAAACAACGAAGAGCTAATATCTAGAGCACATAAACAATGCCTTTAATATGACCAACAACCCAATAGAAAACTGAATAAAAGATTTTAACGGGCACTTCAAAAAAGAAATTCCAACTATCAATACACAAATGAAAATATATCTAATCTCATTACTAATTCAGGAAGATCCAAAGTCAACTATAGTGATACTACTACATACCCATCCGATCGATGGCTAGAATTGAAGAGTGTTGGTAACAAATGTGAGGATGTGGAGGAATGGGAACACTCATGCTTTGCTGGTGAGACTGTAAATTGCTACCACCACTTTGGAAGCCTATTTTTGCACTTCCTAAGAAGGCTGAACACATGCAAACAACATTCTTCAGCATTCCACTGCTAGGTACTTGGAGAAATTCTTAATATATCTTAGGAGACATGTGCAAGAAATGCATTAACACCACTGCTTATAACTGAACAATAGAAATTAAAACCTGAGAAAACTGGAAATTAATTTCCATCAACAGATGGATAAATTGTTTATTCACTGAATAGAATACTAACAGCAATAAAAATGAATGAAATACTGATATTAATAGGGATGAATCCCAAAATAATGCTGGGGAGTAAGAGTCATAGCCAAAAACACAACATGTTTTTAAAAATTTTTTTAAGTTAAATTGGTAAAACTAATCACTACTTTTTAAAGCAGTATCTAAAGAGACTGCTACACTTTACAGAAAAGCAAGGGAACAGTTAACACAAAAATCAGAATTCTTTTTGGGAGAAGAAAGGGGGATTCGATCAGTGAGGGACACATAGGGAATTTATAAGGAATTCATGTTCTACTTCTTAGCCTGGCTATGAATTCTTGGATAGTTGTTGGGAAGAATTATTTTACCAATGATTGTTGGCCACTTGGGAATTAAGTTTCTATTAAATAATGATATCCTAAGACTTCTAAATAGGACCTATTTGGAATCACCAAATACCACATGACATTAATTATGGTTTCAACTCCTAGACTTCATTCTATCTAATAGAGTTTGAATGGCAGAACACCATCTATCTCCACATAAAAATGGGAATTTCTTATTGATAGCTAATCAATAGGAAAAATTCACTAACATTGAACTATAGCACACTCTAGCATATAAAATACCAGATCCCTCCCCATCCCTCCACCCTCGAACACACATTCATGCAAGGACACTCTTTCCCCCACAGATGTTCAAAACAGAAATAAAATATTTTGTTTTTTGCCTCTCATTTTAGGGGGCATGATCTCCACAAGTTTCAAGCCTACTTCCTTATTAACCTTTAAAATAAGAAATGGACTATCTGTAAGCAAACAGAATAATATTCTTCTTTTCACAAAATCAAAATCTGAAGCTCTAAGGGTCCTTATGTTCCCTAATGGGTGGAGTACTGCCCCATAATTAGCTTTGTTCTGTGAAGGCTGTAAAAGTGTATTCAAAACAGAGGGCTTTCTGTAAACAAAGGGGAAATATGGGTTAGTGGGACCAATTAGTTTTGGATGAAAGGACCTGATCTTTGGAAACAACCCAACCTTCATGGAGTGGATTTTTATTTGTTAGAAGATGATTCCTAATTTAAAGAGTAAAGATCTCTCTCTTTTTTTTTTTTAGGTAAAATTGGTATATAACATTATATTAGTTTCAGGTGTACAAAGATTTAATTTCTTTTTACAGTTTACTTTACTTTCAGTATCCACATATACTTACTTAGAGGATGAGACCATGTGTTAGAAACTGAAATTCAGCTCTGCTTTTATATAACTCATTTTGGAGGTTATAATTTCATAGTTTGATACTGTCTTTCCTCGCCAAATTGGGTCACTTCTCAATGACGAAGGTAATACATGTTATTTAACACTCAGTAAAACAATTCAGAATTTAGAGTGAACAAAGATACTGTTTTACAAAGGAGGTCTGTGGTTTTATTTTACTAGATGTACCAGTTAATAATGAGGACTTTTTTCAATAGATGGAGTTACACATGTTGAGATATATATATATATATGCGATTTGATATGTATGCTATTTTGGTGTATTGACAATTAGCTTCAAAACTTCATATGTCAAATTTGCTGAAGGTGTTAACATCATAGATATTTTTACACTTAAAAATGTCAAATTTCATGCCAAAAAAAGAGCATTTGAGGGAAGTTTTAATTCTTTATTTTGAAGAAAAGTGCTGCTGAAAGTTATCGTATACTTCAGGAAGCTTATGGTGAACATGCTCCATCTCAAGATACTTGTGAACGCTGGTTTAAACGCTTTAAAAGTGATGATTTCGATGTGAAAGACAAAGAACATCCAGGTCAACCGAAAAAGTTTGAAGACCAATTACAAGCATTATTGGATGAAGATGCGTGTCAAACTCAAAAACAACTTGCAGAAAGATTAAACGTTGCTCAGCAAACAATTTCCGATCATTTACAAGCAATGGGAAAGATTTTAAAGGAAGGAAAATGGGTGCCACATCAACTGAACGGAAGACAAATGGAAAACCGAAAAGTCATCAGTAAAATGTTGCTTCAAAAGCACGAAAGAAAGTCTTTTTTGCATCAAATTGTGACTGGCGATGAAAAGTGGATTTATTTTGAGAATCTCAAATGCACAAAATCATGGGTTTATCCAGGTCAACCATCAACATCAACTGCAAGGTCAAATCGCTCCGCAAAGAAGACAATGCTCTGCGTTTGGTGGGATCAGGAAGGTGTGGTGTATTATGAGCTTCTAAAACCAGGTGAAACCATAATACTGATCACTACCAACAACAAATAATCAATATGAACCACGCTTTGATCGTAAAACGACTAGAATGTGCCAGAAGACACAGCAAAGTAATTTTGCTTCATGATGATGCACCATCACACACTTCAAAACCAGTTAAAGACACGTTAAAAGATCTTGCCTGGGAAGTATTAACCTACCCGCCATATTCACCAGACCTTGCTCCTTCAGATTACCACTTGTTCTGATCGATGGCACACACACTTTCTGAGCAGTACTTCTAAACGTACAAAGAAGTGGAAAATTGGGTCTCTGAATGCTTAGCCTCAAAACAAGTTCTATTGGGACAGTATCCACAAATTAACTGAAAGATGGGGGAAATGTGTAGCTAGTGATGGACATTACTTTGAATAAAGCACTTTTGATGTTTCTCTTGAAATTATCGTGTTTTCTTTGATTACAAAATCCGCCATTATTAACTGGTACACCTAGTAGACCTACAGGGAGGTAACAAGTTTATGCTGCAAGAACACAGAGGAAAGGACACTCAGGGGGAGGAAATAACATTTAAAGGCATTTTTAAACGAGTATTTCAGGCTAAAAGAACACTGTGAACAGAAGGCAAAACAAAAGCATTCAGTAAAATCCAATGTCATCATTAAAAATGACATCTAGTTGTTGAATCAATGAATACATATCAGTCAGGAGTCAGAAAATGCATCTCCAGATTAAAAATTTGATCTGTAAACCTGGACTTTTTCCAAAAAAGTTTTATCTTCTCTTGTATATATAACTCCTCGAGCTTTAACAACCATAATATCCCACATTTTTGTCCTAAATTACTCTTTCTCCTAAACCAGCGGTTCTCAACCTGTGGGTCGCGACCCTTTTGGGGGTCGAACGACCCTTTCATAGGGGTCGCCTAAGACCATCGGAAAACACATATTGAATATATAATTACATATTGTTTTTGTGATTAATCACTATGCT
The DNA here is from genome assembly GCF_000147115.1 of Myotis lucifugus. Classification (NCBI taxonomy): domain Eukaryota; kingdom Metazoa; phylum Chordata; class Mammalia; order Chiroptera; family Vespertilionidae; genus Myotis; species Myotis lucifugus. Next base: position 9,533,138 of record NW_005871078.1, read on the forward strand.
TTAATTATGTTCAATTTGTAACAATGAAAATACATCCTGCATATCAGATATTTACATTACGATTCATAACAGTAGCAAAATTACAGTTATGAAGTAGCAACGAAAATAATTTTATGGTTGGGGGTCGCCACAACATAAGGAACTGTATTAAAGGGTCACAGCATTAGGAAGGTTGAGAACCAATGTCCTAAACCAAACCATGTGATTCTTTTGAATTTTACCCATACGATGCTTTGTCGCTGTCTGGTTGCTCTCTTTCGGCTATATGTTGGCTAAAAATCCTTTGCTGTGTGGTGGGATTGGACTATAGCACCCAAGAGTTGTCTAGTCCACAGAGAGGGGAGGAGAACTTTTATTGATAATGTTTTGATTATACGTTCATTATCTGTAAGACTGTTAGACTGCATTAGCTTTTATTTTATACATTGGGCCTTTACACTGTTGACTCATTCATTTATATAATTTTAGAACTGTAATTGACATTATAGATGGTCTAATATAACTCCCTTGCTTTCCAAGACAGCAGCTGACTGGGGTATTTGCCCTTTATCAGGAAGAGGGACTACTGGGGCAGTCTCCTGACTCCCATACAGTCTCTTCCCGATTAAACCCAAATCTGTCTTTCCTATAGGCTGTTGTTAAGCCCCATCTTTATCATTTCATACATGTGCATTTTTTTTGTACATAGGTGCTTGCCCTTTTTTTTAAGTTTAATCTCCTTCTGTGTCACCCTCTCAGCATCTTTTTTGCATTCGCATGATATCTAACAGACTGACTAAGCCTCCTCAAAATATGCCATCTGCAAAAGTGACCAGCATGACATGTACGTCTTCAAACCAAATGTCTCGCTGGCATGTTGAACAAAAAAAGCCAAGGAAAGAACCAGCAGGGAAGTTATTCACTGTGACCAAATAATATGGAGGCGAAGTGAGAGCCCAAGTAAGAGTTACAGAGGAAAGCAAAAGGTTGACACCAGGGATGAGACAAGAATGGTGAGAATGGACTCGAACACCCAGCACATAGAACACTGAGCTGCTTTGGGCTGGAGAAAGTGGCAAGACTGTGGACAACGCAAGGGTGTCAGAGAGCCTCAGGGATTAAGCTGTGCTCCCTGCAGCATGGCCACTGGGCCTCATGGCTTAAAGTGAGCCAGAAGGGATCTAGTTACCTATATGACCTTACTTCCCACTAAGTAAGGAGGGGCCCGGTATTCTCCAGGCTTGCTCAGTGCAAAACCACATATATCTCAGAGCATGTATGAGGTAAGATGAGGATTTGCTTACATCACTTCCACCAGACTATGTACCAGCAATGGTCTTACAATGAGCAGGTGCCCCGGCTCTCCTGCACAGTAGGTATAAGTCTCTCCATATCTGCTCTTGAGGGCATGGCGTTCGGGATGGAACACAAACCAATTGTACGGGTGTCAATGAAAGAAGCTGAACACAGCAAATAGGAAGTTTATGACTTCGAAACTTTAGAATGAACTCAAAAAACAGTTCTCCAGTTTGCAGCACAACTAGGTAGAAAGGAGATGGTAGGAAAAGGGCCAGTCTATTCCCATATTTAGATAGTCACCCGGTGAGTGAAACTTGTCAACTGTGGTCCCATAATGCTCTGCACATCACCAGTACATGTTCTTCAAGTTACTACAAAGCAGACACTGCCACAGGGGCTGGGAATACCAGGGCGACCACAGAGACTGCTCCTTCATGAGCCTTAAAATCTAATAGATCCTCCTGTGGATCCTGGAGTTCCAGGCCTTACCAAAGGCTTGAGCACTGCTGGCGGTGCAATGGAGTGGACGGGAAGAACACAATTATTGGGAAATGGTGTCAATTACGCACATCAGTGAATAAAATCTAGTACAAAATGTTGAAGTGTTGCGATTACGTGGTCCATTCACATGCCTGTGTAACAGTCAATGCCAAAGAGGATATTCCTATAGATTAGAACAGTTCCTAAGTTAATTCATGTATGCACACATTGTTTCTCATCTGATGGAGTGGGAAAGGGAAACATTTTCTTGGCTGTCTTCTTATTTATTATTTGATTCAATTACAACTAGGTATTGCTTTTAAATATGTTTGGATTTGGAAAAAAAAAAAAACTAGTTTTGCTCTTGAAGATAAAAATCCCTATTTGGAGAAAACCCTAAAAAGATAGCTGGTTTTGTTTTGTTTTTTTAATAAATGCCACTGGAGAAGGCAGCCCTCCAACTAGCATTTAGCAAGCGAGGGGGCGTGGGCACTTTTTGGAGAGGGAGTTGTAGTACTGCTCTGATATAATGAGGAAAGCTATAAACACTGTGTCTCAATTTAAGTAAGACATTTTTTTCAAAGTCGGAGAGTTGTGAGGTATTTTAAGCCTCCATTACAGTCTTGAGGAAGAAAATGAAGATGGCTAAGAAGAGATTTTAGGCAGGAATACCAGTTAGGAAGCCAACCGCCTCAGCAAACCGGAATGACCAGGAAGGAGAGTGGCAACAACGGGGGTGAAGTCACTACTGCGGATGAGAACACGGCCACTGCTGCTGTGCTACCCCTCCGGCCCCGACTCCCCACCACCAATTAAATAATCTTTTACTGAATCCTCCCAGGCCAGGCACTGTACCCTTTACACACCTTATTTTATACAATCCTCACAACAACCCTACGGTGGTGGTTTGCACATGAGGAAACAGGCTCAGAGAATAAAAAAAATTGTGATGGTCTTTTTGCTGTGGCTCAGCTACAGTCCTCAGCTAATCTAAGTGTTGCTGTGAAGGTATTTGGTAGATGTGATTAAAGTCCATAATCAGTTGACCTTAACAAGGGAGAATCTAGATCAGCGGTCGCCAACCTTTCGGACCTCACAGACCACCAGTGGTCCACGGACCACCGGTTGGCGACCGCTGGTCTAGATCAGTGATGGCGAACCTATGACACGCGTGTCACAGGTGACACGCGAACTCATTTTTTTGGTTGATTTTTCTTTGTTAAATGGCATTTAAATATATAAAATAAATATCAAAAATATAAGTCTTTGTTTTACTATGGTTGCAAATATCAAAAAAATTTCTATATGTGACACGGCACCAGAGTTAAGTTAGGGTTTTTCAAAATGCTGACACGCCGAGCTCAAAAGGTTCGCCATCACTGGTCTAGATAATATCCTGGATATGGGTGGGCCTGAGTTAGTCAGTTGAAAGGCCTTATAAACAGAGCAGAGGCTTCCCTGAAGAAGAAACTCTGCCAGTGGACAGCCACTGCAGCCTGTGCCGAAGAGTGCCAGTCTGCGTTTCCAGACAGCCTGCCCTGAGATTCCAGTACTGCTCAGCTTATCTCCACACCTGCATAAGCCAATTCCTCGCAATGAATCTCTTAACAATCGTACCTGAGCCTGTTTGCTCATGTGCTAACCCACCAGCGTAGGGTTGTTGTGAAGACTGTATAAAATAAGGTATATAAAGGGTATAGTGCCTGGCATGTGAGGTTCTGCTCCCCTAGCTGAACTCTGACTGACAGACATGCCAAGATCACACAATCATTAAGTGAAAGAGCTCAGAGTCTCACAAAGCCAAAAGCAGGCCTGTATTCCAGACTCCCTCCCTACAGAAGTTCTAGTGTGGACATCAGCACTTCACAAAAATGGCACCACATCCAAACATCTAGCAGGCATTAACGAAAGATGAAAAGCTCTGGAGGCCAGTCTCCCTGGGTTCAAACCCTAGTTCTGCTACTTACTCTGCAATCTTGGGCAATGTACTTAAATTCTCCGTGTCTCAATTTCCGCACCTGAAATGTGAAATAATAGTAATATCTACCTGATAGAGTTGCTGGGCATTCAATGAGTTATACCATGTAAAGTATTTGGACACCTAACTCACTGTAAATACTCAGTAAAGGTGAAGGATTACTAGCTATTTAGCAGAACCAGTGGGTGAGAATGAGCCTAGCTAAGCTTTTGAAGTGGGGAAAGGGGAAGTAGAAACACCCAGGATGACTGTAAGGAAGTCAGAGTCATGGGAAAGCAGTGATGATGCAGAATGTAATCACCGTGATAGCAGAACTAAAGAATGCTCCCTTGACGAGGACTATTCCGCAGAAGGCCAAGGTTTCATAGGCATTACAACCTAATCCAGGGATGGGCGGAAGCAAGAAGCAAGGGTTCATCAGAGTTTCAGTTTCACATTGAAACAGAAAAGTCTCTAACTTGTTCCGGGCCTGACTGATCCTCGTGCATAAAAAGAACACAGGGTTTAGTGTTTTCAACATCAGGTTTTCCAAAAAGCACAAAAACGCATTTAGCTTTGGATGGTCTATACCAGTGATGGCGAACCTTTGACACGCGAACTCATTTTTTTGGTTGATTTTTTCTTTGTTAAATGGCATTTAAAGATATAAAATAAATATCAAAAATATAGATCTTTGTTTTACTATGGTTGCAAAGATCAAAAAATTTCTATATGTGACACGGCACCAGAGTTAAGTTAGGGTTTTTCAAAATGCTGACACGCCGAGCTCAAAAGGTTCGCCATCACTGGTCTATACCCACGTTACACATGGGACAATACAATTCTTGCCAGTTATGAGTAAACAGAAGACACGATGTGGGCAAATATCAGGATTAACATTCATCAGGCATGAGTGGATATGCTAAAGTCGATACAGAACCTATAAAAGATACAATGGTTCCTAACATCCAAGGTGTCAACAAAATGAGACACCTTCTGTTTAACTTTGAGAAAAAAAAAATTCATCAGTGTTCATAAAAAATATGTATATTTTCACTGAATAGCAATTATTCTCAATAGAAGAAAGATCCTTTAAAAGGGGGTGGGGGGCGACTGATACTGCAAGGCAAATGTTAAAGTTCTACAAACTGTAACACAACATAAGTGTTTAAGGTAATAAAACCCAAAGTGACATTTAAGACTTTAATACTCTCCAGGCATAACATGCCACCATTACACTAATGACCAGAATCTAAAAGTTATTTTCAGGCTCTTCCCAAGTAGCTAATAAAAATGTGTTTTTAAACGAATGAATAATGTGTCGTAGAGGACTTCTAAAATGTGAGGTGTGAATCTGACCATCCCTCTAAAGTCAGGCTGCTTTGCTTATGACCACATGTCCTAGGCTAGGTAGCTACATTTATTATTACGAAAAGAATTGATAAGCCAAAAGTTCTAGTTGAAAACTAAAGAAAAGGGGAATTGTCCTCAAGAAACCACTATCAGCAGGATACATAGAAAGCTGGTTTTGGTCTCTGTTTTTAGGTCAGTGTTGTTGCCTGGGTGACTCACTGTAGACCAAATAGCCTAACTAGAATGCAATAGTGTTTGTCACCATGGCAGTGTAAGCACAGGACCTCTGGGTACCAGGTAACTAAGAAAGGAAACCCAATTCTCCAACCAGGCCGCTGATAAGAGAAATAAAAGTGGAGCTGGAGACTGTGCTCAATATTTCAATCACACTTTTCTCAAGATCTATGACAAAACAATTCTTAATCTTCACCATCTTTTATTCATTTAAACGCCTACTGATACCTACTCCAAAAAGTGTTCCATTTCAATTCTATTGTACCCTGATCTATCCTTTAAAATCTGTACTTCTGTAAAATATGCATGACTTTGATACTATCTAGACTAGACTCAACTATAATCTAAGCTTCTTATATTCTCCTCTCCCAAGGGAAAAAAAAATGAAGAGGTACTTCTCAGTAACTTCTAAGCCAGAGATCCTCTGTATCCGAGTCAAAATAAGAAGGGCATCTTCGGATGCTATCACACACGGGTGTTTCCCTGAGTGCTGTTTTCACATTAGGACGCTGGGTTCCTTTGGGTCCGTGCACCTTCACTAGGGTTTGTATTGGAAGTCAAGGCTGAGAGTATCTTCCTGCTTTGTCCCACGGAGCTGCACGGAAGGGTCTGAGCAAGCACACCTGGAGCAGGTGTCCACACAGACAGTACATCAGCGACAGGGACAGAGGAACCACACAGGTCACTATGTTGATGAGATGTTGGAAGTCTAGATACCTGCTTCCCAACAGACTGTAATGGGAATAAATGAAATAGTACTTGTGATACTCGTCTGAAGAAAGAGCGTAAAATGAATTTAAAGATATAAGCAGCTACTTTGTCAGGGAAGAAAAGAGGATGAAAGAGAGAAAGAATTGGTCCAGACTGACTTGGAGTGAAGGCTATGGTTTAAGAGCCAATCAACCTGGCAGGAACCAGGACCTCTGGGGTGTGTTTCTGATTAGAAATATGACACAATTAGCCTTTCAAGGTGATGCAAAAGCTCTGCTGCTGACCAAGATCAGAAAGAAAATGCATGTGTCAGTCTTTTTGGAGAGCAAACAAAATCCAGGCTTCCGTGTCAACTGTGCCACATCACCGAGTTAGGAGGGGAGGCCTCCCAGCACGAAGGATGCAACTTCAGTGTTCAATTCTTCTTTTCCACTTTTCCTAGCTGGAGCCAAAACAACGCATCAGTTCTTCCAAGTACATCACTGACAATTTTCCATTTCCATGCCTAATCTTGGCCCTGAAAGACCCCCTCCCTCTTCACTGCCAACCCCAAGAGTTATCTATCCATCGGTGCTAAAGCCAGCACCTTCTCTGAAAGCCTGCTGTGAGTCCCTCCCCCATGAGCAGGATATAATCTCTCCCAACTCTGGCTGCAAAGGCTCCTAGCAGTTAACTCCCAGAAGTTAAACTATAGATTTTAATAGGTTCTATCTTGTAATACAAATATTCTGGCTGCTTTTCACCCAGCCTAGTACATTTTATAAACTCTTGAACCCTTTTCTTGCTTTATCCATTTCTCCATCTCTGTTTGTCTAGTACAGTAGTAAGTATGCTTTTAATGCATACTTTATGAATGAACCAGCCCTGCCCACACTTCAAATCAGCCACCATTCATTTAACATCAACAAACCTTTGTTAGTCATTTAAAGTAAGTGCAAGGAGTTGGAGGTCCTAAAGTTAGTAGGAACCAACCATGCTCATCTAAGAACCTGCAACCCAAGGGTGGAGTGAAGAAACCCACCTAATAACTGTGGCAAGCAGGCACAAGTGTGATCATAATAGGCAGGCACACCCTCGAGTACACACACACACACACACACACACTCGCGTTTGAAAATAGGAGGGGAGAATCATTTCCATGGCGGGAGAAGTTCTGGAAAGGTTTCATAGAAGGAAAAAAATCATTTGTTGAAAGTCAGGTTTCACTAAATAGTTTATAATCATCTCATTTAATTCCCACTGAACACTCTAAATTAAGTGTGGGATTTTTTTTGTTTTTTTTTTTTTTGTTAATCCTTGCCCGAGGATATTTTTCCATTGATTTTTAGAGAGTGGGAGGGGGAGAGAGAGAAACATTGTGGTATGTGAGAGAGACTATGGATTGAGCCTGCAACACAGGTACACACCCTTGTCTGGAATCAAACCCAGGACCCTTCAGTCTGAAGGCTGACACTCTATCCACTGAGCCAAACCAGCTAGGGCAGGTATTTTTTTTAATATATTTTTTATTGATTTCAGAGATGAAGGGAGAGGGAGAGCTAGCAACATCAATGATGAGAGAGAATCACTGGTTGGTTTGCTCCTGTACTCCCCCTGCTGGGGATCAAGCCTGAAACCCAGACATGTGCCCTGACTGGAACCGTGATCTCCTGGTTCATAGGTCGATGCTCAACCACTGAGCCACACCAGCCGGGCTAAGTTAGGAATTATTTTTTACCCCCATTTTATAGATAAGGAAATTGAGGCTCAGAGAAGATAAATAATTTGGCCAAGGTCATATAGCTAGTAAATAATCAAACTGGCAATCACACTCCCAGTGGTCTGGTTCCAAAGTTCAGGCTGACTGATGTTCCTACACCCGATTTCCTCCTCCTCCTCCCCCTTCTCCTCCTCCCCTTCCCCCTTTCCTCCTTCTTTCTCCCGCTCCTCCATAGGCAGATAAAAACAGTGACACCTGCACCCCGCCTTGAGGACTACATCAGACTTCTACAGGCCTGTCTGGAGGGAGGGCAGGGGCATTCCAGGTATAGCCAACAGCTTGAAGATGGCAAAGTTTAAACCAGGGGTCCTCAAACTACGGCCCGCGGGCCACATGCAAATACAAATATTGTATTTGTTCCCGTTTTGTTTTTTTACTTCAAAATAAGATATGTGCAGTGTGCATAGGAATTTGTTCATAGTTTTTTTTAAACTATAGTCCGGCCCTCCAACGGTCTGAGGGACAGTGAACTGGCCCCCTGTTTAAAAAGTTTGAGGACCCCTGGTTTAAACCATCGGGAGAGGAGAGTCCCTTACATAACTAAGTGCAGGCCAGATAAAGTGGAGAGGTTTGGGAGGAGAAAGTCAGTGGGTAATTCTCCACTTCCCCTGTGATATGCTCGGAACGTATGGTAAAGTACATACATTTCTTACCTGCTTAAGGAAATAAATATTGTAAGTAAAACATTTTGAATGTATTTGAAATTACTGTTTTATGACAATAATCTTGACCCTCAATTACAAACATCTAATAATGCAAACTATGTTGAGAGAAAGACTGACTCTCTCTACATTTCCTATTCCTCCAGCCTTCTCTGTCTTTATCTCTCTGTGAAGATGTTATCTAGAGACTTAAATGGTAAGATTAAAGATTAGAGACACTAAATGCCAATAATTTTCTTAGGTAAATGACAAATGCCCTATCATGCCAACCAACACTTAAGCATGTTCAAATGAGAATTTTGAAGTTATATTACTGGACTGATTTAAATATTTTAAGAAGTGTAAAAATATTTTAAATATGGTGCCAGGTGGGTAATGGAAATATCAGGGGGAACACTTTATAAAGTATACTAGAGGCCCGGTGCATGAATTCTTGCACAGGTGGGGTCCCTAGGCCTGGTCAGCGATCAGGGCCCATCAGGCCATCTCACCCAGTCCCGATCAGGGCCTGCTGGGGGGGGCGGGGGAATGGACGGGGACGACCATGGGAGGTTGTCGGGGGAGGGGGGGAGGTTGGCCGTGGGCTGTGGGGGTGCACTGAGAGTTTAAATTGTAGAGTCTTCAAAGTTCTCAAAGCCTCCAGCAACGGGTAATGAGGGAGGCTCTGGGCAAGGTGAGGGGTACAAGAAGAGCTGCCATACCAGTTAGCAGACTTGCAAAAACCAGGACAGGAAATCACTGACTCCCAGATGTCTCGGGTGCACTCGTCTCTTGCAGGGCACCTGGCTCACAGTCCCTGATGACAGTGCAGGTATTGACTAATGGCCCCGATCCCAGGCACTGAGTAAGTCAGTTCTCACAATGGAAAGCTGGAGGGCTTCAACTAAATGGCACAGTGGAAATGAGGGCTACCAGGATGAAATGTCATGACCTGACTTACAATTTCCTGAACATTACATCGTAAAGGGAGAGATTTCGAAAGGCTGTTATAATCACTGTTCACAGCACAGAAAGAGATCTTGCTTTTTAGAACCAGGGAGTCTTCCCACAAGGAAAACAGTAAAGTGAAGTGCTTACTGTACTAATGTTTCAGCTTTCCCTATATATTTTAAACCAGTGATTCCCAAAGTGGGCGCTACCGCCCCCCGGTGGGCGCTGCAGCGATCCAGGGGGGGCGGTGATGGCCACAGGTGCATTTGGGGGCGATCAGTAACTGCTATTAAAATTTTTAAAAAATTAATTTCCAGGGGCTGAGTAATATTTTTTCTGGAAAGGGGGCGGTAGGCCAAATAAGTTTGGGAACCACTGTTTTAAACATTCAATTTGATTTCTCTTCCTGGAGTCAAACTTGGATGGCATGGCAGTCCCTCCCTTCTCTCACCTCCATCCCTCCTCATCCCTCTTCCCCTCACCCCTCTCTTCCCAGTGCTCCTTTCTTACTCTCACTTGCCTCCCCCTTCTCTCCTCCTTCATCTCTTCCCCCTCCACTCTCCTCTGGCTCTTTACTCCTTTCTCCCCATCCCCTACCCTCACTCTCTCCTCCTCTCTCTTTTCTCCCCCTCTCTTCTACTCCCCCTTCTATCTCTTCCTCTCTTTCCTCCCCCTGAAACATGTGAAAAGCCCTTTTAGTCCATCCTAGTTTATCTTGAGTACTACAATCCTGGCTCACATTTTGCCTAAGATCCAGCCCAGGAACAGTGGCTGATGCAAAGCTGACTGGAACCTGACTTTTAATTTCTGAGTCACATACATTAAAGCCACTAGAATGGCAGACTGACACCTCAAAAGAGCTGGGTCTGATAACATCACAGGCGAGACCATGGGATGGGAAGGGAAGGGAAGGGAAGAAAACTGCCCCACAGTGACCACCTCAGTCTGGAAAAATGTGCCGTTCCTCCAAGACTGCCTTCTCCAGAACTCCAAGGATTCCAGAATCACTGACCAGGAGGACACCCAATCACTTGGCAGCTTGCTTAATCTTGGTGTTTACCATGAGCCTGTCAGAAAAGGTGAGCAGGCAATTTTGTTAGCACCAACTGATCTTTGGTGGCCAATCTTAAAGGGGCTTCCTCCCCAACGCCAGTTTCAGATTTTTATTTTAATGAGGGCCTTCATTGAAACTGCCTAGGAAAAAGGAGTCGGCAAAAGCGTAAGGAAAACACGGCCCTGTATTCTGATATAGAGACCTGTTTCGTTTTTCCCTCCTGGGCTGGGGGAACTTGCAACACTTTTTTCACCCTCTTTAGCTAAAGGGTGTCTGGAAGTGAGCACATGGCTCGTCAGCACCACCCAGTGAGACAGGAAAGAAAGGAGAGTAGCATGGGCAGTAGCCACAGACTTGAACTCCAGTTTTGACGCTTTCTGGCTCTGTAACTGTGGGCCAGCCTCAGTTGTGAGAGGGGCCAGCCTCATGTCATCTGTGAAATGGAGATAATGCCACCTACATGGCAGGGCTGCTAGGAGACTAAGGAAGGTATTCCTTATGAAATGCCTGGTACATAATAGGACCCCAATAAAAATGCTGGCCCTCCCAATCGCCCCTCCCCCCCCCATAACTTTGCTACTTTTACCTAAGAAGAATTAATTTTGATCACTCCCCGAGTTCATTTTTGGTATTCAGATAAATAGCAACCAACTTCTTGTCCATAAAACGTATCTGGTGAAAGCTTTTTGAATTAGTGGGTACATTTTCACGTTTCTTTTTTTAGTAATGCCTAAATATTCTTTGAATTCGGCTAATTTTAACTTGTAAGGGACAACACTTTCTTAACAGACTAGATAAGATCCATTCATTTCACAAAGCAAATTGGAGCTTTAACTATATATTAATCTAACTATATTAAGCTAACATTTATGGAGCACTTACTACTTTCCAAGTATTGGGCTAAGCACTTATATGTATTTAAATGCATTTATATCTCATGTAAACCTAAACAACCCCATAAGGCATCCTATAATTATCCCCATTTTACAGATGAAGAAACTAAGGCAAAGGGTAAATAACCTGGTGACACAGTAAAGGACAGCACTCAGTCACAGCCGAGAGCAGGGAGGGAGCCCCAACTTAATAGACTGCATTCGCTTTTCAAAACGGTGCTTCCTCCCATCTTTATATCACCCAGGAAGCCTTCAAATATCCAAATGAAAGAATTTTGGCAATCTCCCCATGATCCAAATGCCCACCACTGAATCAGATTCTCAAAAACTCCTCATTGCTGTATTTCGGAGAAGAGTCTAAACGCATCACCATATTCCAAAAGGAAAGTGAAGACTTAATCCACTGCTTCCCTGAACTTCTCTCTGCCGGTCTTCCTTTAGTTATTTCTGTGGGTGTTTTCTGCCTCCCGGGTGTCTTAAATCACAGATATTTTATAATCATCCGATAACTGAGAATAGCCCCTCGGAAGAGACCAGCCAATGTCGCTAGTGAATACCACGGAAGGAAGGAGAAAGACACCGCGACGCTTCCCACTCGGCTCACAAAAACTCCACGGAAGAATAAAACTAACCCCGCCGATGGCTCTCCTAAAGCTGCAAAGTGAGGCCGGGCTGGCTGCGTGGGAAACGCGGTGAACCTGCTTCCGCGCGCTCCCCTGCCCACCCCGAGGAGGAGGAGGCCCTGCCCGCCCCGAGGAGGAGGAGGAGGAGCAGTTTTCGAAGCGGGGAATGGAAGCGAATAGTTCCAGTTCCGCGTGGACGGGCTCGCAGCACCCGAGCTCCTTCAATGCCGGCTGACAACTGGTTTATACGAAAGAAAGATGAAATCTAACAAGTCCAGGCAGCAGCCCCTGCAGACGGCGAGGTGGGCGCCCAGGGGTCGGCGGGGTGCGGCCGCTCGCCAGCACAGGGTGGATGGTCCCTCGCCAACTTACCGTCGCCAACACGTCCAGCCCGGGACGCAGAGACCCGGCTGCGGGCAGACCGAGAGCCGGCGACGACCGCGGGCGCCACTCCCCACCTCCCGCTCCCTGGGGGGCACGCGGGGCGCCGCCCCGCATTTGTGCCCCAAGGGAGACCCTGGCTCCG
>NW_005871078.1:9546032-9602353 GCF_000147115.1 Myotis lucifugus
ATGCGGACTGGCCCGCTCGCGGGTCCGGGCGCCGCGGGGCTCGGCCGGAGCGGGACCGGCGCGGGGCGGAGTCACAGCGGCACCGCCCCGCCAACCCCGCGGCGGGAGGCAAAGTGCGGCGAGGCTGGCCGGGTCGCACCTCGCGCCTTTCGGGAAAGCCTCCCGCTGGAAACAGGTTCTCACGGTCGCTTTAAGGTTCGCGGTCTGAGTGCTCCGAAGGTTGGAGTTGTTTCCCTTGGGGAAAAGGCAAAGGATGAATGGAGATCGTTGCTCGAGGAGGAGGGGGTAGCGCGGCAGGGGCTTGCGGGGGGCGAGGCGGGGAGGGTGTGGCGGGATGGAGGGCGGGGAGGTTGTCCCCTGCACTTTCTGCCTCGGGAAGAAGAAAGGTTTAGCTGCCGAAACGAGGGTGTAATGACTGAGGACGCCGTTTCAGATCCTGAACCGGTTGGGTAAATTCAGAAGCCACATCCTTCCAGGATCCCTTCATCCTACGCCGCAAACGCCGGCTCGCTCCCCCCTCACTGGCCCCTCCACCGGTTTCTTGGTTACAGTTTGTCTAGTAGAGGTAGTGGAGGAAAGGAACCGCAGAGGAAACACTTAAAGCTTCGCTTCGACCAGCCTAAGCCTTTCCATCACCTTACCGGACTCTTTATTATCGTCTTAACTAGCTGCTGATGTGTCCCCAGGGCTACTTGGGGCTGAGCCTGGGTAAGGGGCTGGGAGCGTGCTCCCCGGCAGAAGAAGGCAGAGCGGGAGAAAACTGTCAGTCTTAAGTGGGGACTGGGGTTATCTGCTGCCGGAGGGCGAAGTGCTAAAAACGGTGCTGCCTTTAATAAAACGCGCCGACACATCCTAAGCAAAACCGCTCTTGAAACATCTCCATCTTAGCTTTGACTTGGAACTTTACCTGAAATCCACCAATACCAACCTCTGCTGGCAGCTCAGAAGGAAAAATTCCAGAGAGCCTGGCAGATAGTCTTAAAATCTGGTCTAGGGTTCCCCGCACGTATTCAACCCTAGCTTTCCAGACAAGTACGCTGTTTTGAGATACTTTTTCCAACCGGGGGTGGGGGTGGGAGGATACTTTTAGACCTGGGCATGCGTCACATGGCACCTTCATGGTGAAGCGGGATTGCTAGGACCCTGGTTAAAATACACAGCACAGACTATGTAAACATTGTTTGCTTACAAATCACCTTTGCGAGGTGTTTGAACACTTGTAATTCTTGTCTGATTAGTAGGCAAACAGAGGTTCAGAGGTGATGAGTATTTTGGCCAGGATCAGTCAGTAGCTGGTAGAAGCCAGGCGGTAGAAGTCGGATCTCCTTCTTAGGAGTTCCTACTATGGTGTCCAATAAGCTTGCAGTGAATCATTGCAGTCCTTATTTCTAAGAAAGGATTCACTTGCACCAAAAAGCCTAAAAGCCAGAGAGAAGGAATCCAGAACTTAAATGTGATAATAGGAAGTGTACACAAGAAGAGACCAACCGGGCTCAGCAGGGCAATCACTCTCACAGGGTTCCCCTTACCGTTCAAGTCTGCATGATTTTTTATTTTAAAAGAGTAGTTCTATTGTACCACATAGGATAAAACAGAGCCACACAATATGTTTACAGGTGTGTTGCGGCCAAAGGTAAACTGAGGGGGGTGGGGTGAAAGGATTAAGGAAAGATAGACAAGAGAATGAAAGCTGGGTCTCGGTGGTACGCTGCTCCCTGATGAGGAGACAGTGCCAGCACCCACAAGTCGTGTCTTTATTTTATAGCAGATGCCACGAGGCAAAGTAGGGGCGTGATCCCGTTGTTTACAGCATTCTCATGAGTTCCAACCTCACTCAACTATATGCACCTGAACTCTAGCACAAGGCACGTGGGGCTCTATCGCCCTCTGCCCCCCTTCCTCCCTCTCCAATCAGTAAGCATATCCTTGGGCATTAGAAAAAAAGTGTTTTGAAACATAAGCAGAATGCATGTATGTATAGTATACGTATACGTATACGTATACGTATACGTATACGTATACATATACATATACATATACATATACATATACATATACTGCTTCTGGTCAATGTGCTTTCCTTGCTGAAAGCCCAGGGACAGCTTTGCTCTTCAGGAATCATCGCCAAACCTAGAGTGAACTTAGTTTGTTCATTAATTTTGCTTCACTGCCAAGTAAATGCTCAGATAAGAACAGTACTGGAATTAGAAATCACTGTCTTGCAAACCATCCGTTCCTGCACTCCTCAATCTCCTGCTGAGATTGTTATTTAGTTTGGGGGATTCCTTTAAGACCACTTAGATATTTTAGTTGATCCAGGGCAAAAAAAAAATCCACCTGCTTCAGAGTGTAGTTAAATTGAAGGAAAACACTATGTATTTCCAATGATGCATACAAATAAAATTCAATAACAACTATCCATTAATGAGCTCCTAAGTGACTGAGGAAGTAACTAAATTATTAATATTTACCCTTTTTCCCACTGCCCCCAACCCACCCCAAGCATTCTATGAAGGGTGAATACTGGGGAGGATTCTTGGATTTGCTGAGCTGGTTGACGCGTGGGAGTGCAATTGGGAGAAATAGGGAGGCCAAATGTGTTCAGAAGGATCTGCTTGAGCTTGGCCTATGAAGGGGAGAAGCAGAGAAGGTAATTGTTAGGAGGGTATACTCATAAGAAAGAGGAAAGGTTGTCGTGGCAGCTGCCAGAGGGAGTGGGAATTGAGAGATTTTTTAAAGGGTATTTAAGGCCCTAACTGGTTTGGCTCAATGGATGGAGTGTCGGCCTGCAGACTGAAAGGTCCCAGGTTCGATTCCAGTCAAGGGCATGTACCTTGGTTGCGGGCACATCCCCAGTAGGAGGTGTGCAGGAGGCAGCTGATTGATGTTTCTAACTCTCTATCTCTCTCCCTTCCTCTCTGTAAAAAATCAATAAAATATATTTTTTTAAAATAAAAGGGTATTTAAGGAACTTCATTGTGTAATGCAACCCCTCTTACATTATTTTTATAGAAAATAACAGCTTTAGCAAAAGCTACATTCCTTTTCAATGCCTTTAGAATTTATTTATGTTTTTATTAAAAGTGAAAACATTTTGAGACTGACCTTAGATGGAAAGTAGGGCCACCCACAAAATGCAATGATTTCATTCATTTGTTCACAAATATTTATGGTGCGCCTACAACGTGCCAGACACTGCTGTAAACACTGACTTTTGTACTTCTCCCACTGTGCACATCATAGCAACCGGTTGTTCTGCTGTCTGGTCGATTTGCATATTAGCCTTTTATTATATAGGATAAGCACCCTAGTTGATTTTGAAACAGTTGCTCTGAGTGCTCTACTTTAGGAAATATTGCTTCAACTTGTTAAAAATGAGTTTTCTTAAGCCTGGGTTATTGCAGGAAATAAGTCATGTATGTGTGTGTAAGATTTTTTTTTTTTACTAGCTAGAGGACAGGAGTAGCAATAAACTAAAAATCTGAAAAAAATACAGGGAGGAACAAGATGCATTAGGACAAGAATGAGGGAATGGTTATGCTGACATCTCTTATATATGGAATTATTGCTTAAGGTTATTTTTCCCTTAGAGATTATGTGTTTGTGTGTCTGTTTATATGTCAAAAGCTGAACTAATCTTTACTTTTGCAAGTTTTGGACACTCTTAAAGCAAGTATGGTGTTTCAGGTCCTCTTTAGCCCTTCCTGACTTGTATAGCATTGTACAGGAGAGTTCTTCAAGTTTTATATATATACTAGAGGCCCGTTGCACGAAGAGATTCGTGTAATAGGCCTTCCCTTCCCCTGGCTGCCGGCCTGTTTTCCTCTGGCACCCGGGACCTAGGCCTTCGCTCTGCCTTCAGTCTTCGCTCTGCTGCTTGGCACCTACGTATGCAAATTAACCGCCATCTTTGTTGGGTTAATTTGCATACTCTCCTGATTGGCTGGTGAGCATAGCAGAGGGACAGTCAATTTACATGTTTATTATTAGGTAAGATTTTTATTGTTGACAGTATTACAGATGTCTCCCTTCCCCCAGCCCCTACCCACAGGAATTCTTCTAGTTTTCTTTGTGATTATGTTACCCAAGAGGACAACAAAGTCAAAAGATAGCTTCCCTTTCCTTTTATGGGTTTCTCCCTGTGGAAGAGACTTACAAGTCATCCTGTTTAGATTTTGATAACTAATTCTTTAATATGGACAGTAATGAAATTCAGAGATAACTTTGTGGTATTAGCACAAACTGACCTGAGAAATGTTTTGCGTTCTATTAGTTAGAGCCCATCTAGTCCAGTTAGACAAAGCAGGTCAGTCAGTAGTAATTAGGCCACCCCACCCTGTCTGGGTCTTGGTGGGAAGTCAGTTGATGAGGGTCCCTTTCAGCGATATAACAGCTTTGGAGGGAGATGGACTAATGAAGAGATAAATCAGGGCTGGGAGGGATGACAAAACACCAATTTCCATCTTGTATGTCGTCATCCACAGACACACGCCTACTCCTGGTTCTCCGAAGCACCAGCAACCCAGGATCCCAGTAGCTGAGCCATGGTCTAGCACAGTGGCATGCATTACTCCTGTTTTACATAGGTCAGGGAAAGACCTCAGTGGACCAGCTCTTCAGTTCTATATAGACAATGGCAGAACCAGCAATAAAATCCAGGTGCAGTGGCTTCAGGTAAAAGCCATCACTACAAGGCAGTTTTATTCTGGTATCAGGTGGCCATGTGATTTGGGTCAGCCTCACTCAAGTACCAGGGATGTGAATCCTGATTAGTTTTAAGTCGATATCCAGGCCAGGTACTGTTGTAGGAATGGACGGATGACATAATCATGGCCAATAAAACCTGGGGGTTAATTTCCTTAGAATGCTTCTGGGAAAGGGTTTATTTGCTCTTTAAAAGGGGGGGGGGGTGCACAAGAAAGAGTTCTCTTTTTAAGGACCTACATGTTGCATGAGGGTTTGGTGCTTAGTCCCTGTAGCCATCTAGCATCTGAGAAAAAAACCCCAAGGATTACAAAGTAGAAAAATAGACAGAATAATAGAAACATGGAAAGAACCTGCATCCTTGATGTTTTTGATACACTAAATTGACTACCCTGGTCCGCCTCTATCTTGTGTCTTAATGTTACACCATTCATTTTCCTTATTGTTGAACGTATTTTTACTTCTGTCTTCTGACATTTGACTTTAAAAGTACCCAGTGACAACTGTCACTAGCTCCCCATGTATTTTTCTGAGGTCTAGAAGCATGTGAGGTAATTTGTCAATAAAGCATGATATATGATTTGGGGAAATAGGAGCCCTGGACTTGGGTCCAAGAGCAATTTATTACCTGTGTCTGGATAAGTCATACTCAGCCTCATGTTCATCATCTGTAAAATGATGGCAATTATGTTTATTTCACAAAGTAGTACTAAAAATGAATAATGTAAAAACTAAAATGAATAATGTAAGTGAAAGCATTTTGTATACAAATGTAAGTTTATCACAAGATGCTTTCAAAAGAAGATGATTTTACAGTCTCCAAGTTTGCGCCAATGTCCAAATTTTGACATCGTGTTTTCACAGTTTTGCTTTCACCATGGCATTATTGAGATGATGTAAGCCAGGGAACAAGTAGGTTTTCTGATTTGCTCCTTTTGAGCTCTGCAGAAAGAGTATCATGATTATCGGTGTCTTTCATGGGACAGAATGTAGTGGTGCTTGGGTACTTGGGCCACTTAATAGTTTCCATGCTATTTTGAGGCATTTTCAATTTAATTCTGAAATATTTTCAATTTCAATTCTACTTGCTAATTTATTTTGGCCTAGTGGGATCATTGTATATAAACCTGTACAACTATCTTGAATGTTTTAACATAACACAAATGAAACGTCAAAATTTTATTTTGTTCATGATGTGATCTTTAAGTGTAAAAATTGAATACATTAACAGATTAGTCTTTCTTGAGTTTTGGGTAACACCTATCTCAAAACTCAAAAATGAAACAAACAAAAAAACCTCACCAACATAAGTATTATAAACATAGTTTTTATTCTTTTCTTACCTTCATTGAAAAAGGCCTCATGCCACCAAAACATTTTTTGAAACTCAGTAACTGAATGAATACAGAACTCAAGGGCCTGATGATTATTTTTCTAAACAACTGCTGAATAATTTATATTGCTTTTTAAAAAATAACTAAGATCTATTTTTACTTCATTTCTTTTTAAAGTAGCAATATCCCCTCACATTTTTTCATAAAAATCTAAAATATCTCTAGTAGTCCCAAGTGTCTTATATTTACATTTGTTCTAAGTGTTTGTTTCATTAAATTTCTCAGAAATAAGTGCACTTCTAAAGAGAAAATAAAATTTAAAGACAAGAGGAAATCATCACAGTTGTAGCAAAACAGTTATTTTGAATGCTCTGAATCTTAGCAATTCAAAGAGAAAATGTGTTTACTAGCCAGGGACCTCTCTACTGATTAAAATTTCAATTCATTCATTTGTAGATCATCAAAAGAAGAACAGCTGTATCTCCTACCAGTACAGACTGATTGATTGGTTGTTTAAGGGTTTTCTACAATGAAACACCAAAAATAAATGTACTTAAAATATTTTAAAATTTACAAATTTACACAGAGATATACAGGCGTTTACAAAACAGAAAAAGTATGCTTTTATAGATAAAAATGAAACACAATCTTAAGCCTTAGCAACCAAAGAAAGTTTTGAATATTCCACATTTGTTATTTTCCATTCAACTAATAGCTTATTAAATCAGCTATATATTTAATTCAGAAAAGGTTGATTTATAAGAAATTCCTTATATTCAGATAGGACTATGCTTCAATACACTTAAAGATTTAAAGCTATGTTAGTTAGAAAAGCATAAAAGAAAAATAACATAACTTGCTTTAATACAAAGGTTTTTTTTAATAAAAAAGTTGGTCTACATTAAATCAGGAAATCAATAAATCTGAATTATACAAGCTTTCTATATACTTAGAAAAACCAAAAACACAGTTTATAATAAAACTCTTTAATTCAAAATAGAGTCTAATTTAAAGAAAATATCATTATGCCCAGTTGAGTAGATAGGGTTTTGTCATTTAAATTAAATCGTTCACCTGAAATATGGGAAATGTACAATAGAGAAAATTCAGTCTCAAAGATACTTCACAAATTATCTAGCTAACTTGCATCATGAATCAAATTCTTGTTTCCAAAGGGCAGACACAGTCTTTAATTGCTTTAAGATAGGCACTTAAGAAATGCTTTTGACGAGGAGGAAACCCCAAAGATTGTGAATCACTCTGTTGACTCCAGGGAAAAATGAGAAACTAAACAAAGTGAACTCCCAGAACTGCCTTTCACTGCTAGGAAATCACAACTGTTTCCAAGTTCTGCCTGTTAACAAGAATGAAGAAGAAGGAAACTAAAATGCTCTATTCTTAGTCAATTAAGAAGTAAACTTAGCTAATTCAGCTCCTTTATCTCACTCTCTGTCAACTTGAATTAGTGTATTTTTCTGTACTAGAATAGTTACCATATTAGAACTAGAGAATGTTGCAATTTCCTCATATACTACCCATTCACTACTACACCAGCTAAACAGTCGTTTAACAAGGAAGGAGGAGGTGAGTGGGAGTGAGGAAAATTTCATAAATGTGAGCAGAAGTTAAAGGTGGTTATAATAAGAAAAACTGAGTTGGTACAACTGAGATAACCCCAGAATTTTAATAGTTCTCTCTCCTACTCAGCCACATGACTCAAATAAGAAAATAGATATGAACTATTAGAGGAACCCATAACAAGTATCAAACAAATACTAGAATGAAACAATTTAAGGAAGGAAGGGAAGGAGGAAGGAGGGAAGAAAAAGGGAGACAATTTTGGGGGGGGGGCAGTGGGGGACAATTCCTAGTATGGCCTTTTTGAAACATCGTGGAACTACCTAGCAGCAATATTTATAAAAACATTTGTAGATTTGCATAATAATCCTATGCAATTCTTCCCAATTAAGAAGAATATTCCTAAAAATAAATCATCATTTTAGATTTTGATCACATATCATTTGTAATGGTTATAATTGTTATATCTTTAAAAAATCATATAAATAGTTAAGAGGAACATTAGGCCATTCTTTAATAAAGACTTATTCTTAAATACTTAAGAAATCAAAACCACAGAGGGTCGTTTTAGAATTAAAATGTTGAGCTAGAAAGATAACTTAATTCTTAGGGAAATACCCAAAGAATGTGATGCTGACACTGTCTCCCTTATCCTCTAATCACAACCCCTCTGGCCTGCATTTACCTCCTTAATTCCATTTATAGTATCCACAGTGATGTAGCTAAACATGAACACTATTGCCCTTCAATAAGCTGATTTCTATCATGTCTGAATACAGCATTCACACAGGAAAGTAAAATTCTACTTAGTTGTGAACATGCACTCTGTTCAGGATCTTTGGTACATCTGGAGTATAAGAAAATAATGGCACAATAATACAAGTACTATCAAAGGAAATTTTTTCATTAAAAAAAATAAATGTTAACCAGCCATGATATGTAACAACTTCCTGAAAACCAACGTAAATAACTCTTTGTACTCTACAAGTCCATTTACATGATCAGAAGTTTGACATTTAAAAAAATAGTTTAATAAAAATACACTAGTTCTACAAGCAGCCTTCTTGGTCATTTCTTATATTCAACTCACTATAATCAAATTAAAATAATGCCATGTCCTCTTGTTAAAAAAGAAGTCCTCTTGTCACAGTAAAAGCAACTTTACATTTTATATAATATAGTACATCTCCCCTGTGAGTACACAGACTACATATATAAAGGTCATCAGTATTTCTGAATGCAAAGCAAATATATTAGTGGAGCGCTTGAGTGAAGGTGTTAAACTTCCTCCGTGTTATAAACTTGCCACTCCTTACTATGGAGTTTGTGTCATAATATGATGATAAATTCTATTTTTTAAATAACCAGTGTATTTCCTTTTTAAAATTTCTTAAAAGCATTATAGAAATTGTCTTCATATGTATTCTATAGATATCCAAACCAATACGGCAAGTGTTCTAACATCAACTACTAGTATGCAAGATGGCTTTTATTGATTATCTAGACCCATAAGATTTGCAGTAAAACAGCAATACTGCAGTGTTACCTACAGGTTAGCCTATGTTGCTTTAAATGATATGTGTTTCTCCTGAATCGATTAAAGGTGTTACAATATGAAGCCACAATGCACACAGGCAGAATGGACCTTAATACGCATGTAGGCAATGCAGTTAGAAAGGGATGTACGTTTCTTTTATTCCAGTACCTTCGTATAATAAAGTTAACAAAAATAATAAAATATTTTTAAAAACCCAAAAATGCCAGCTGGCACTGCCAACCAATTCCTATAGTAGTCTCAGAAATTCTAATCCTGTAGAATTTCCTCTTGTAGTCATAAGCACCACCGTCTTCAGGAGAATTTCCATGTATTGTTACCTACGCCGAGCAAGCCTGTGATGCAGCTACCTGAGTTCTTTTGGTTGGGGGCGAGTGTGATCTTCATTCATAATTTCCCAGCTTTCATGTAGGTGGGGATAGAGCCACGCTGAGTCAACCCTTCAAACCTTTTATATGTATAATTGAGGAAAACCCAGTCTTTGGATTTGTAGTCTGGTTCTGTGGTGTTTGGCACTAGAAAGATAGAAAGATTAACCAAGATCAAAATAACTTCATTAGGGAAAATGTCATCATTTCATAGATTTTTAATAGTGTTAGTTGTGTTGTAGATTGTCTTACCTGGTTGTAAAATATCAGATTCGGGAAAATCATCAAAATTTGAAGTATCATCAATGCTTTTGATTCCTATAGGGATTGCTGCTGGCCTTTCCCTACAAAAAGGTATTGAGTAACCATGATAAATTTTCTTGAACTCTTAATTTTCCAAAAAATAATTCTACTTGAGAATTCTCCATGCTGTTCTATAGATATTAGAGGAGCCCAGGAAAGTTACACAGAAGCTGTCCTACAAGATGAAAAGGAGCTGGCTTGGCAGGAACAAGAGCAGGGAGGAGGAGAGCATTTCAGTCAGAATGAATAGCAAATGACAGAGCTGTGAGGTAGGAAGAGTGGGAAAGAGCACACAAGATGCAACCTGTAGCGATGAGATAAGAGCCATACTCCACAGTCCTGAAATGCAGTTTAAAATCCTTAAATTTATTCTAAGTGCAAAGGGAAGGAAGAAAATGTCATGATCAGATTTGTTTTTAAACTGTTGCTATATGGAGAACTACTGAAGGTAGTTTGGCCATAAACTGAGTAAAAGCTAATGCTCACAATTAACAACTATAAGCAAATTCTTATCGGTCACATTATTTAACTTCTCCCATAATGTTTTAAAAGGGACTGTATCTTATACATTAATAAAGGAGACAAAATATGGTATATTAACAAGAGGATAAAAATGAAAGATTATAGAGTGAAATGTAAATACATCTTGGTTGTGCTAAAAGCCTTCATCATATAACTCTGGATACAAAATCCAAACAGGTGTACAATATATGATTTTTCCTCTACAACGTACATCAGTTAAAACCAGCCATTTAGCTATAATCACTACAGTCTCACTCATTTATATAATCCGGAAAACATTATAACAGTGTTACTTATTGTACTTAATCTAGCAAAATCAGACAAATTAATCACCAAATCATTTTTTACTCTGACCTTTCCCATTCAAAGACTATGAACATACCTGATGTGCCCCCAGTCT
Source organism: Myotis lucifugus (assembly GCF_000147115.1). Lineage (NCBI taxonomy): Eukaryota > Metazoa > Chordata > Mammalia > Chiroptera > Vespertilionidae > Myotis > Myotis lucifugus. Next base: position 9,556,797 of record NW_005871078.1, read on the forward strand.
ACACCTTCAAAAAAAGGATGACCTTTTATTTCTTCTACTCCACTATTTCCAATTCTATTTTCAGAATCAATACAAAATCTAGAAAGTAAACAGAGAAATTACCATATGCAAATTACATCTAAAGTACTCTATTTGCATTACTTCAAACATTTCACTTTATTGCTTATTGATGTTATCTCTTTATTGTGGGAAATGTGGAAGAAAATATAAATCATCTGTAATTGCATCATTCAGAGATAACTACTATAAACAGGTCAAAGCCATTTCTGTCTAGTCTTTTACTGTAATTTAAAAAACATTATGTTGATCCAATAGTTACTATTTTAGGACTTTTCCACTTAACATATTGAGAAAATTCCCCAAAATCATTAAAAAATTTTCTATAACTTCATTTTCATTTGTATATGCAAATATAATTTATTTAGCCAGTCCACCACTGTTGAACATTTAGATGTTTTTCAATTTTTCATTACTAACAGTATCAAAATAAACATATTATACCTAAATCTTCACACACATCTGATTATCTGCATAAGCAAAATTCCTAGAAGTAGAATTGCTGGGTCAAAGGTCATATACAGTATAAAGACTTTTCATAATATGCTGCCAATGGCTGTTCCCATAGGTTGTCCCAATTTATATTCCTTCCAGCCATTCACAACAGAATCAAAACACTTCATTTTAATTGTGAAACAGAATGGAATCCTTTGCTTAGATAAGATTTCATATAAAGACTTTTGTGATAGGAACTGCTCCTAACAATTTATTTTTCCTTTCCTCTTTAATGCTTTAAACACACACACACACACACACACACACACACACACACACAACAGAGGAGAACCAAGATGGCGGCATAAGGTATAAACCTGTATGTGCTGCCCCCCACAACAACATTAAAACTACAACTAAAAGACAAAACAGCTATCATCCAGAACCACGGGAAAGCTGGCCGAGTGGAAGTTCTACAAATAGAAGGAAAGAAAAAAGCGCAGAGACTGGGTAGGAGGTGCAGAGGCGCCAAGAACAGAGGTACGGAGACGCGTGCGAGGCGGGCTGTAACTGGGTGTGCAGTTTTTTTCAATCGGAAGGGGATACAAGCTCCCGAATGCAGTGAATTCGTTTACGGAGAGACTCTGGGGTCCCAGACTCCTACGGGGAGAAATTGGACTGTCTTGCAGCGGGTCGGGAAGCAAGGGTAGCTTTCTTGCAGAGCTGCGCGCAGGGATCATTGTTACTGTGGGGGCGCGGGACTCAGGGACTCAGGGACGCAGAGACGCGGAGACACGAGTAGTCGCGGAGATGGCTGACGACAGTCATTGCTGTTTGCTCCTCCCTGGTGATTCTGAGACCCCGCCCCACTCAGTTTACATCCCCACCCAAACTGTGCCCAGCAGGGCAAAGGAACCCCCTGCCCTTTTGCAGCCTAACCTAACAAACTGCAGCTGGGTCAGAGAGCTCCAAAACTTCCAAACCCCAAACAAAGAGGAGAAATCTGCTGATATTGCTGTAACTCCTGCTGGGTGGACTCACACAGTGGTTGACTTGGAGATCCAGGAGCCAGGGTACCCCTGGTCAGATACCAGATTTCAGCTCCTCACATCCATAAGGGACACACTCAAGAGGCAGATTCAGTGAGCACCAAAGCCCCACTGAAGCAAGTCCTACCCCATAAGGGTGTCTCCAGCACAGCAGTTCTTCCACTATAGACACAGCGGGTCCTCGCAGTCAGCCAAAATGCAGAGACAAAGAAACATGTCACAAACGAAAGAAATGGAGGAAAGCAAACTACTGGACATAGAGTTCAAAACCACAGTTATAAGGTCACTCAAGAATCTTCTACAAACCTCCGAGGAACTTAGTGAGACCTTCAAAAATCTTAATGAGAATGCCAAAAAAATGGAAAAGGACCAGTCAGAAATTAAGCATACACTGACTGAAATTAAGAATATACAGAGATCCAACAGCAGACAAGAGGATCCCAAGAATCAAGTCAAAGATTTGAAATACGAGAAAGCAAAAAACACCCATCCAGAAAAGCAAAAAGAAAGAAGAATCCAAAAATATGAAGATAGTGTAAGGAGCCTCTGGGACAATTTCAAATGTACCAACATCTGAATTATGGGGGTGCCAGAAGAAGAGAGACAGCAAGATACTGAAAGCCTATTAGAAGAAATCATGACAGAAAACTTCCCCTACCTGATGAAAGAAATAGACTTACAAGTCCAGGAAGCGAAGAGAACCCCAAATAAAAGGAATCCAAAGAGGACCACACCAAGATACATCATAATTAAAATGCCAAGGGCTAAAGACAAAGAGAGAATCTTAAAAGCAGCAAGAGAAAAACAGTTAGTTACCTACAAGGGAGTACCCATACGACTGTCAGCTGATTTCTCAACAGAAACCATGCAGGCCAGAAGGGAGTGGCAAGAAATATGCAAAGTGATGAACAGACAAGAAAAAGCTAAAGGAGTTCATCACCACCAAACCAGGATTATATGAAATGCTGAAGGATATTCTTTAGGAAGAGTTAGAAGAAGAAAAAGGTAAAGATAAAAATTATGAACAACAAAGTGACAACAAATAAATATCTATCAACAAGTGAATCTAAAAAGTAAGTCAGAATAAACTGGTGAATATAATAGAAGCAGGGGCATAGAAAGGGAGTGGACTGACAATTCTCAGGGGGAAGGGGATGTGAGGGATGTGGGAAGAGATTGAACAAAAATCGTACACCTATGGATGAGGACAGTGGCGGGGGGTAAGGGCATGGGGTGGGGTGGGAACCTGGTGGAGGGGAACTACGGGGGGGGGGGAAAGAGGAACATCTGTAATAATCTGAACAATAAAGATGTATTTAAAAAAAAAACAAAAAAACAAACACACAACAACACCTTTTCTTTATTGATCTCCTTGATTATATATATCAGTGGTAGTCCTTTCCCTCCCACAAAAGTGAAATGGCCAATTTAGTCTTTTGGGTACCTGTGAAGTTTTAAGATACGACAACCTCCTCTAGGAATTTAATCACTAACCTAAGAATTAAATCCTTGGCTTTCTCAGATATAGGCACCTCTGGAGGAAATACCAGAGTTTCTTTCCAGTTCATCACTTTTCTATATGTTTCTTGAGGTGTTTCAGAGCAGAAAGGTGGATATCCTATGTATCAGAGAAAAAAAGTTTTATCAGTTCTTATGATCAAATATGCTAAACCTATTACATAAGTGTCACAAGAACCAAAGTAGCTCCAAGTGCTCTACTTAACAATAAAAAAATGCCACCAGTCATCAATTTATAATTAAATTCCTAATGAAGTCAATAAAATAAAGGATTTAAAGCATCCTTCTCCCCCTTTTTCCCGAAAGACCATGCAGATACAATTTTGATAAATGGAAGTTCCATTAAATACCCACTTCCTGAAACCAGATCCCTAGAGAGCTCATTGCTATCTATCACTGTGTATTTAACAATGGGGGGCGAGTGTCAGAAATTGGTTTAAGAGTTTTGATATGTTAGCCCATGGTATCTGCATATGTTCAATCAGTAGCACTCAAGGAAATTTATATGGTATGTATATAAATAAATGATAAGACATACCTATTAGCATTTCATACATAATCACTCCCAAAGACCACCAGTCACACAATTTGTTGTAACCAGTCTGCATGAATACCTCTGGCGCAATGTAATCTGGCGTCCCAACTGTGGAATATGCCTGCAAAGGAACAGCTTGTCATACCAACATTCTTAATATATTTTTTGAAACATATGAATATGGCTCACTACTGTAAAAAGCAATGTATACAGAAGTTACTTTTTCATTTTTAATACTTGTTTTGCATGTTTATCATGCATAAGGCTTAAGTGATAGGTACTGAGTCAAATAATGTTATTTAAGACATGATTTTTGCCCCGTAAGAAGCATAATTGAGTTATATATATTTAGCCCTAAATCCATTTCAAAAAAAAAAAAAAAAAGGTTGAGCCAGTAGTCCTGGCTCTCCCACTCATAAGTAATGTGTCTTAGGCAGGTTCATCACCTTCTCTGAGCCTCAGCCTCTGCTTACATAAAACTGAAGTAATAATATCTGCCTGTACCATTGATATGAGGATGAAAACAAGAGAAGGAATGTGCTTTGTAAACTACTACAGCCTACTATCCTATCTAATAAAAGACAAAACGGTAATTGACCGTACCTTCGCTACGCTTCCCATTGGCTAATCAGGGCAATATGCAAATTAACCACCAACAAAAATGGCGGCTAATTTGCATACTGCAGGCAGGGCGGGACAGCGCCAACCGCCAGCGCGCCGCCATCCAGGGCAGGCCGGCCGCCGGGAAGGCACACCTGCCCCAGAAGCCCCAGCAGCCCCAGCAGCCAGCCGTGCCCTGCCACCGCGAGACCCGAGATCCCGAGATCGGCGGGTCCCGTGGCAACAGGGTGGCAGGGGCACACCTGTTCCGGGGGTCTGCGAGCCCTTCTGCCTCTGGGCCCTGCTGCTTCCAGCTTCCTCTCTCCAGAATTCACGGCCAAAACCTGGGGGCGCAGTGGCAAGTGGGGACTGTTAAGGATCTCGCATGACTCCAATCCACCCAGAAAGCCACAGCCTCAGGACGGGAGAGCTGGGACGGGGGCATATTCAGCGCACTGATTCACGTCCCACCCCAAGCCCTGGTGCAGACAGGACACCGAGGCCCAGCAGACAAGACCTGCCCAGGTCACACTGTCAGCCATGGGGCCCAGGTGAGCCAAGCCCCGCGCTCCGGGCTCGTGGGTCAGGCTCGGGCCCGAGGAGGCAGGGCCGGTGTCCCAGATCCCGGATCCCAGATCCCCAGGCGGAAGATGCGGGAGGGCCAGAGAGGTCACTGACTCCCCAGGCAGAGCTGCCGCACCAGCCCCGAAGCTGGCCAATGAGAAGCCAGGGTGGAGGGGAGGGCACTTCCGGTTGGGGAAAGGGAAGGGACTGTGGGCCAAAGTGGCGGTGAGTACCTGCTGGAGGCTGGAGCTTCTGCACCGTAGGAGGGGTCCCTGACCCCTGGGTTTGGGAGACGTGGACATTAGGGGGGACTGGACCCAGGGCCTTGGGTGATAGGGGTGCCCCGGAGTCCCTGGGATGTCTGGCAGCTGGAGTCTGGGGCGCCTATTGGATGATAAGACACTTAACTGTCTAGGGGGGTGCAAAAGGGCTGGGGGGGGGATCTTCAGTAGGTCTGTTGGTGGCTCTAGGTCCCCCAGGGTGACAAGCCTGGCTGTGACCTTCCCCAGAGCTCCCCTGTCCAGACCATGGACGCCGAGGTGTCTCTGCTGCTGCAGTGCCCCCCGGGTGGGCTGCCCGAGGATCAAGTTCGGGCTGAGCTGAGCCCGGCCTACGACCGTCGGCGGATCCCGAAGCGGCAGGGCATGCCCGCCCCAGAAGCCCCCATCAGCCGGCAGGGTGAATCAAAAACAAAACCCACTTTAAATATAAAGACACATATAGATTAAAAGTAAATGAATTAAGCTGCAGCCTGTTTTGCTCAGTGGATAGAGCATTAGCCCGTGGACTGAAGGGTCCCAAGTTCGATTCCAGTCAAGGGCATGTACCTCAGTTGCTGGCTTGATCCCCAGTCCCTATCAAAGCATGTGCAGGAGGCAACCAATCAATGTGTCTCTCCCTTTCCCTTTACTCTCTCTAAAATTCAATGGAAAAATATCCTTGGGTGAAGAATAACAAAAACAAAGTAAATGGATTAAGTAGCATTAAAGAGATTATAAAAAAATATATTCCAAATTTTGTTAGTTGTATAATGGTTATGTTTAAATTATTAACACCTAAGAAATTGGGTGAAGGGTACATATAATATGCTGTAGTATTTTATAGTTTTTTTTTACATGTATAAGATTATTTCAAATTAAAATATTAAAAAATTAAAAATTAATAAAATATTAATTGAAATGTATCTGCATTACATGAAAAATCTCCTAATTGCTTCTAGCATAATTTATTAAATTGTGCTAAAATTTACAAGGGTTCAATTAAAAAATATCTTAATTCTAAATGATATAATAGAAAATATATAATAGCGCAGTTATAAGCACTTATCTGAAAATAAAAATTTAAAAAAGTGAATTTAAAGAAGGGATTAGCCAAAGAAAATATATGCACAACCCATGGACACAGACAACAGTATGGTGATGGCCAGAGAGAAGTGGGGGGCAAGAGCTGGGTAGAGGGGGCAAATAGGGACATCCTATATAATAATAATAAAAGGCTAATATGCACATTGACTGAATGGCAGAATGACCGGTTGCTATGATGCGCACTGGTCACTAGGGGGCAGACGCTCAATGCAGGAGCTGCCCCCTGGTGGTCAGTGCATTTCCACATGGGGAGTGCCACTCAGCCAGAAGCTGGCTCATGGCTGGCCAGCGCAGTGGTGGTGGCAGGAGCCTCTCCCACCTCCGTGGCAGCACTAAGAATGTCCAACTAACGGTTTAGACCGAATCCCTTGGGGACCTAAGCCTTTAGTTGGACATCCCCCGAGGGCTCCCTGGCTGCCAGAAGGATGTCTGACTGCAAGCTTAGGCCTGATCTCCGGGGAGTGGGCCTAAGTCGGCAGGTCGACATCCCCCAAGGGGTCCTGGACTATGAATGGGCACAGGCTGGGCTGAGGGGACTCCCCCTCCCCCAGTGCACAAATTTTTGTGCACCGGGCCTCTAGTATATATATAATCATCAGGTATTTTCATTATAAACCTAATTCCAGGCCACTGCTCATCCATTAGGAAGCAATGCAATTTTTCATTCTTAATTCATATAAAGTCTTACCAAAACTGTATTTAAAGAGCTAGTTCTCAACTAAGGGTAGTACTCTAGGGACCATTTGAAAATGTGTGACAGCAGATTTTGTCATCTCAGTGACCTGGGGGAGGACATGATTGGCATTTAGTGGGCAGGGGATACAGGTCCTGAAGGATTTCCTGTCCAGAATACATAAAGTCCCCTCTATTTCTCCCTTGGGAAACACTATACAAGTTATGATGATGGCCAGAAGAATAGTAAAACATGCACATAAGTAATCTTCTGTAAATATTCTGTAAATAGGGGGTTATAGAATCCCCACCATATTTTTAAGCAATGTTCATTTTTCCCTTTTAAAGTAGGAGATACTGCAAAACTTTTCTCCATTATAAAATCTGATCTAAAAGTGACACACTTAAAAGTAGAAGAAAGTTTTTCTTGTTAATGCATAGCTCAATAAATTTTTTAAACTTTTAAAAACACTGAAATGTTTTACAAGCCCAGGAAGCTTGCAATTACTTGGGGGTAATGAGAGAATGAGCTCAATAATGCCAAGGTCATTTTATTTGGTTCGAGAGGGTATTAGACTATTATCTTTCAGTCTATTTACCTTCTTGAGGAAATTAATTTCATTTTCATCATTTTATTGAATTTAACATATTTACAGTGTCCATATGTGCTAGGCATTATACAAGAAGTTAGGAAAACAAAGTCAAAAGGCACATTCTTAACCTGGAGAATGTTCAAAGACCTAGTTTACAGGATAAAGAAAAAGAAGAAAAGGGGCAAAAGATTCTTATATTTGCTAAGTAATAGAGGAGAAATAGTGTAGGGTTAAAAACAGACAGTGTTGCCCAGCCAGTGAGCCTCAGGGGTTGAGCATCAACCCATACACCAAAAGGGTGCTGGTTTGATTCCCAGTCAAGGCACATGCCCAAGGTTTCGAACTCAATTCCCAGTAGGGGGCATGCAGGAGGCAGCCAATCAATGATTCTCATCACTAATATTTCTATCTCTCTGCCTCTCCCTTTTTCTCTCTAAAAATCAATAAAAAATATATTTAAAAATAGTGTTATTTTATTGTACATTAAAGGAGTAATTTATCTGTAGTAAAGTCTGCTTTCTAACTTTATTCATTGTAAGACTGTTAACACCCTAAGTTTCCTGTTTATTTTGTCAATAAAAAAGTTCTTAGAAATACACAACCATCTTACATGTGCTGATTGCTATTTGTTTTATCAGGACAGGTATGGAAAATGGAAAAATGGAAATCACCAGGCAGTCACTAAATTACACTTACTACAGTGAGTTTTATATAAAGTGCTAATCACTAGTAAACAGACAATTATTTAATTATAGATATGCTTTATAAGCTACTCAAAAGTTAAATCATAAAGTAAAAATCAGCAGTTCACTTTACAGGCAAGGAAACACTATAGAGAAACTAAGAAAATTGTGTGATCCCAGAACAAGCATTATCATTGCTATAAAGTAAGTATAATCATTGTGAAAGATACAAAATAAGCAAAAAAATCAAAGGAGATTTTAGAACCAGGGCACCAAACTGTTCTTAAAAACATGGCTAACTCACCAGTTGTCTCCTATTCTTCTTCCATGTTTCTGCTTTCCTCTTTGAGTTCATGTTTTGAAATGCTATTTTCAACAAGACAGAATTGTTATCATGAGAAAACTCTCACCCCAGAACAAATACACACATACACATTTGAAATGCACTGGTTTAAGGAGTAAGGAGAGGGAGAGAGAGACCCTTTAGTTCTCAACAGTACTGAATTAAATCAGCTATATCACTTTAACAGAGAACACATCAAACTTACAGAAGTCACTTGGTGGGTTGTGTGTAAGGTTTCTGTAGAATTCAGTTCTGTGAGCTTTCTTTAATCCTGTGCATAAGCCAAAATCAGATAATTTTACATGACCCTAAAAAAGGGAAAAAAAAAAACTAGTAAAATCAGTGGATTATATTAACTTTGAAACAAAAGCTTTATTGTAAACTTTTTAAAATTCAACTAGTATAAAAATTCTTAGCTTAGAATCCATACAAATGAAATGTAATAGTATAAATGTTTGATGATAATGACTACATCATTCTATAAAATAATGTAGGTTAGCAATAACATAAATTGCAGTTGTCCATTTCCAATCACAAAATTAGCTCTATTACTCCATAAAATAACTAGCAACCAAATAATTCACCAGTTTATTCACATACCTTGGCATCTAACAAAAGGTTGTCTGGCTTAATATCCCGATGGATAAAACCCAACTGGTGGATCGCATCTATTGCTAGAACAGTTTCTGAAATATAGAACTGTGTTTCCTCTTCTGTCAAGGTATCTTTCTTCATTAGCAATGTCATCATGTCCCCTATAAAGGAAAGTATCATGTATTGAAAGGCCTCAAAAGGGAAATACCTTGTAAATGCTTTCTTTGTATCTACACAATGTATGCCTGATTTTTGAATTTTATGATCCACCCAGTATACCTCCAACCATCTCCAGGGCCAAATAAAGTGTCACTGCATAGGCAAAAGTTTTATGACATTTAATGGGTTTAAGATAGAAAGTACATGAAATCAAATCAAAGCAGAGCTAATAATGAAGTAATATCCACCACTCAACATCCAGAATAAGTTGCTGAGAAAAACATACCAAACTGGAAAATGAATCAATAAGCACACCTGGAAATGGGATATACTAGTATTCTTTCAAATTCAAGTTTCAAAAACACTCAGAGCTCTTTGGGCTAGCAAAAATAGGACATCATTCCACTGAAAGACTTACCTTCAGACATTCTTTTTTTGTTTGTTTGTTAATCCTCATCCGAGGATATTTTTCCATTGATTTTTAGGGAGAGTGGGAGAGGGAAAAACAGAGAGAAACATCGATGTGAGAGAAACACATCGATTGGTTGCCTCCTGCATGTGCCCCAACCAGGGCCCGGGCCAGGGAGAAGCCTGCAACCAAGGTACGTGCCCTTGAGCAGAATCAAACCCAGGACCCTTTGGTCCTCAGGCCGATGCTCTATCCACTGAGCCAAACCAGCTAGGGCCAGACATTATTTTATTTTCAAGGGATTTTTTTCATTAAAGGGAGGCAAAGAACAAACACTGGTGAACTTACCATTCAAAATTGACAAAGTATATTTTCATGATGCTTCAGATTAAAAAAATAATAATAAAGTAGAAGTATTCTTTGTTCTCCATTCCCATTCTATTCCTCTTTCCCATTTTGCTGAGTAACCATTATCATGCATTTAGTTTGATGTGTATCCTTCTAGCTTCTTTTTAAAATGTTTTCATATACTTATATATTAATCTATAGACTTACAGTCTTTTGTAGGTTTTTAAAAAATTACACAAATAGTATCAATTGTACATATAATTGCACAGCTTGCTTTATTACGCCACCGTTTCTGAGATATTACCACTTGGGTTGCGGGAAACGAGTTAAGTCGGCTCGCGTGAATTGCGCGTACTCCGCGGGAGCCGTCTTAAACTCGGTTCATATAGATTTGCGGTGGAGTGCGGGGAAACGTGTAAACTCGGGCCGATTGTAACTGCGTATTACCAAATATTTCATTTCAATCGAACCCATACTTCAAAAGATATAGGCATTTTAACGCGCCATCTTATATTTTGGCGGGAAATTCACCCGACACCGGAGTGTTACTATTGAAAAAGATATAGCTCCTGACTTTTAACTACTGTAAAATATCTCATCTCATAATTATGCCACATTTTATTTGTCCAGCCTTCTATGGCTGGACATTTATCTTGCATTCAGGTTTTCACTATTATGACAATGCTACAATGAGCATCCTTTTACAGGTCTCTTGTACATGGGCGTGGGGGAGAATCTCCAGGGAATACAGCTGGTTGTGGAATTGTGGAGTTGTAGGACACCTGCATTTTCCACTTTACTGCTATGTATGAATTGCTCTCCCAGTAGGATTACAGATTAATTTACATATATGAGGCCAGTTCCCCACAGCCTCATCTGTCTTAACGTTTTTACTAATCAGATGAGTGTGAAATGGTATCTCATTCTTGTTTTAATTTGCATTTCCCTGAATACTGGTGAAGTTGAACATTTTCCTATATTTTTATAGACAGCCAGAGTTCTTCAGTGCGCTATCATTTGCCCATTGGGTTGTTTTTCTTTAGTGATTTGTTTTTCTTTCTTCAAAAGAATCTGATTTGTCAAAATTACCATTATTATGGGAGGAGCTATTGGAAAACCATGACTGATTATATAAAACTCAGAGCTAGGAATACCAAAGTAAACCTAATCAATAAAATTGTAATTACATATAGTGATTTGCTTGTGTTCAGCCTGTCATTGCTGTTACGTTTGCTTTTACCTCCAGGGAGAAATTCCATGATTAGATAAAGGTTCCTCTTATCTTGAAAACTGTAAAACATCTTCACCACCCAGGCACCATCTGCTTCTACCAAAATATCTCTTTCTGCTCGAATATGAGCCACCTAGATGAATGTATTTTGAAAAAATAATTGTAACATATTACACATTTTCAAGCTTACCTCTTACAATTATCCATCCAGTTCCTAAGAAGTCATGAAGGAAAGCTGGAGTTTTAGAAAAAATTTAAAACATATAGGCATGTTCATATTCTCGTTAAACACGGAGAACTTCAGGAAATAGTTTATTTTAGCTTATATCTTTAGGCCTAAAAAGGTCGGATCCACAGGTATATTAGGGGAAGTTGAGGCCTCTAAGGTAGAAAAATGACTAGTCTCAAACCTTCCTGACCAGATTCTCCTCCTAGGCAAAGATTCTGGCTTTGTCTTATAAATTTAGAGCCCTAGTCTGACTTTTAAATGTTAAAAGAAGTAAGCGATGCTCTATCAATCGGTTTGACAAAGTCAGGGTCCTTAGCAAACTATTTTTTAACTGTTAGTAGTCAAAGGACTTGACTTGGTTTTTAACCATTTGGTTTGCTTTTTTTAAGCAGAAACGTTTATAATAACTTTATATTCTTTTGTTATAACATACAACCTCTATAACATCTATAAACATAATCTATAGCAAATTAATGTAATTTTGTGGAGTTTTGCTACTGATTTTTGTCAGATACACAATTACTAGGGATCCATTTTATAAGCTGGAATATTTTATAAACTGAGTAATTTGTGGAGTTCATGTAATCAATTTTCAGATGTTTTTGCATTATTTCTTGAAAGACTACCAATAAGGTTTGATTTTATACTTTTGCTATTTTCATTGTGCACCACTATGAATTCTGGCCCAAAGCACAAGAGAACAAATATTTTATAAACCTTTTCATGATAATAAAATATGACCTGCTTAAAATATCATATTTCAGATTACTGTATTATTATCTAGTATGCTAAATGCTCTGAGATCAAAGCACAAGAATAAAAATTGAAAAATTAAGAAATTTTTTTTTTTGGCATTAGAGAACTTTATAATCTCTCTAGATCTGTTTCAAAATTCTTACCTATTGTCTTTTACAAAGCATTCTAAGATGGTAAAGAAAAAGCCTTGCCTAGCCGGTGTGGCTCATTGGTTGAGCATTGACCTATGAACCAGGAGGTCACGGTTCAATTCCCAGTCAGGGCACATGCCCGGGTTGTGGGCTCAATCCCCAGTATGGGGTGTGCAGAAGGCAGCCTATCAGTGATTTTCTCTCATCATTGATGTTCTAGCTCTCTCTCCCTCTTCCTTCTTCTCTTAAATCAATAAAAATATATTTTATAAAACTAATTTCTTCATAGGACTTATCAATCATGACTGTTTGGAAAAGCGGTCTGCCTATTTTCCCCACTACTATAAAAGAACAAGGATCAGGTGTGTCCTGTTAACCACTGTATTCCCAGAACCTAGAACAGGGGTCCTCAAACTACAGCCCGTGGGCCACATGCAAATACAAATATTGTATTTGTTCCCGTTTTGTTTTTTTACTTCAAAATGAGATATGTGCAGTGTGCATAGGAATTTGTTCATAGTTTTTTTTAAACTATAGTCCGGCCCTCCAACGGTCTGAGGGACAGAGAACTGGCCCCCTGTTTAAAAAGTTTGAGGACCCCTGACCTAGAACATGCGAATACTTGTTGGATGAATGAAATAAAGTGGAAGAATGCAGTAAAAATTCAAGTGGGCCATATTTAAATAAAAATTAATATTATATTGCTATAATAACAAAGTAAGCTTCAGGTGGGCACTAAAAGACTGAAGTAAAGCATTAGGTACAGAGAGGTGCCATCTCCCCTTGTACCGCCACTGTAGAGGTCTTCACTAGCATATGTAGCATATGAGTGTCCACCCAGACTGGAAACACAGGTGAATAGATAAAATAATACTAGTAATGTTTTCAGATTTATGGCTACCACCGAAACCACATTAAGTCATAAAAAACAGGAAGACAGCCCCGAAGTATGAAATTGGAGTGGTTATAGATTTTGTAAATACATAAAATAAGCAAATTCTAAGGAGACTGTTCTTGCTTTTGTGATATGTGACAGGGATTGAGGGTACTGAGAACTATCCTTTATTTTCACTGAAGTCAGAAAAGGGTATTTTGTTATGGACTGAATGTTTTTCCTCAAATTCCCATGATAATGCCCAAACCCCTAGGATAACTGGATTTGAAGAAAGGGCCTCTAAGGAGGTAATTAAGGTTAAGTGAGGTCATTGGGGGTGGAGGGGTGATGGGAGGGGATTGGTATCTATATTAAGAAGAGACACCAGATAGCTCACACTCAGTGTGCACACACCGAGGAGAGGCTATGTGGGGCCTTAATGGGATGGCAGCTGCCTGCAAGCCAGGAAGAGAGCCCTCACCAGAAACCAAAGCCTGCCAGAAACTTGATTTTAGACTTCCACCCTCCAGAACTGTAAGAAAATAAATTTCTTTTAAGTCACCAAGTCTAAGATATTTTGTTATGGCAGCCTGAACAGACTAATACATATTTAGATTATAAATTCAGAAGAAATTTTAACTATAAGAATTGAGAAGCGATGGCACAGGCTATCAAAAATTACTAGATTATATAGTAAGATACATAGATTTCTTTTTAAAAATTCCAATATCAGCCAGTGGATGTTTCTTTGGTTGCATGTATTAAAGAACATACCTGCTCTTTTTCAAGCATATCAGCTTTTCTCAATATCTTCATTGCATAGATATGGCCTGTATCTTTCTTCTGGACCAGCCGCACCTAGAATGTGAAAATTGACCACATCATAGATGTTAAACAGTCACTACTATTTATTTAGGAGTAAATAGTAGATTCCTTTAAAGAAAACAGTGTTGCAATTTGCCATTCATGGTATTTTAGGAATTCTATTCAAATTAAATTATTTTAATACATATCTATTTTAAATCTATTTTAAGATATATATTCAATATCAGTGTATTTTAAAAAGAACCACACCTCTCCAAATGCTCCTCTTCCTATAACTTTCAGAGACTCAAAGTCATCCAAGCCAAGTCTGGTCCTTTTGAGCCGTAAAAACTCTGTTTCCTTGCGAGCATGCTGTGATCGGCGTAACTTTTTCTATTAAAAAAAAAAAAAGACAGTTTAAAAGAAGACTTTAAAATCAGATTGTTTCAAAGGAAACCTACAGTATTAAAAGACAAGATATATAAAAATGGGGGTGAAACCCTGGCCAGTGTGGCTAAGGGATTAGAGTGTTGGCCTGTACATCGAAGGGTCTTGGGTTCGATTACTGTCAAGGGCACATATCTGGGTTACAGGTTCGATCCCAAGCCCCAATCAGGGAACGTACGGGAGGCAACCAATTGATATGTCTTTCTCACATCGATGTTTCTCTCTCTCCCTTCCACTCTCTAAAAAAAAAAACAAAAAACAACTCAATGGAAAAAATATCCTCGGGTGAGGATTACCAACAACAAAAAAAAGTGAGGTGAAGTATCTATATATATAAAAGCCTAAGCGACCAGTCAACTGTTCAACCAGTCGACCAATAGATGGGTCACTATGACATGCACTGACCACCAGGGGGCAGACGCTCAATGCAGGAGTTGCCCCCTTGTGGTTAGTGTGCTCCCACAGCAGGAGCACCACACAGCTGACCAATAGATGCCAGACGCCCGGCTCATGCCTGGCGAACGCAGCTGCAGCGGCGCGCCTGAAGTGGAGCAGCAGCGAGCCTACCAAGCTGCGGCCAGATGAGCAGGAGCAGCGCAGTGCCCAGCCCAGGTTTGGGCTCCTCCCCTGCCGCCTGCCGCTTCACACACTACTACATCCCTCCGGGCTGTTGGACTGCCGGTTTTGGCGGATCCCTGCAGGCCACACAGAGGGACCCACAGGTGCACGAATAAAAAAAATCTAAAGAAAACTTTAAAAAACTTTTTTTTAACGACTGAAAAATCTTTATTCTTGAAGTATACCCCATTAAATATTTCATCTTAACTATATCATGATATTCTTTCATCTATATGCTAACTTAATTAAAAAATAAAAGTTAAACTTTAGGCAATGCTAATAGTATTCTGATATTGATTTTGACTCTGTCAAGAAATCGACTTTGCTTCAATTCCTTAAATCCCAAGGTTGCTCTGTCACAACCACTGAGACTTATGACACCAAAACAACAAAGCAAGAGTGTTTCCATAGAGATGTGCTTACGGCAGAATTTATTCTTGGAAAGATTTTAATAAACTGCTTGAGACTTGGCACACAAATTCCTGAAAAAATGAAACTGCAACAAAGATAATTACATGAAGAATTCATTAAAATATTCAACTCAGGAATTTCACAATTCATTCTCCAGCAGTCACAAAAATAACGAGCATTAATATGAAACATTATGAAATATTTGAAGGTTACATTTGGAATGGGCATTTGTTTCATTGTTCTATATTTCGTTTTCCCCCTCACCAAACAAAATTCTGTTTTTGACAAAGCTCCTATGGGAAATGAAAATAATCAATGAAAAAATTAAACCCCTGTTCATCTTCAACTGAACCCTATCAAGCATTCAGTGGTTCAGTTCTGAGGCGGAGACAAGTCAAAATGACCACAACAGCTCAGAAACATCACTCTGACATGCAGCTCAAGGTATAACTACTAAATAGTCCTTCCCTACCCCTCCCTTTATGCTTTCAAGAGGGTTAGGTAAACTATATATATATTAATTAGAAATATGTAAATGTATATCATCAATGCAATGGAATTCTGATAATTCTAACAAAGTTAATCTAAGAGGATCAAATTAAGAATTATGTCTTCAACATGGCTAGTATGGCTCTGTGGTTGTGTGTCAACCCATGAACCAAGATGTCACGGGTTTGATTCCCAGGAGTGTGGTGGAGGCAGCCAATCGATGCTCTCTTATCGATGTTTCTATCTCTCTATCCCACTCCTTTCCTCTCTCTTTAAAGAATTATGTCTTCAATGTAAATATCTTTATACAGCTAAGTGAAGTTATACACTCAGGCACATCAGTAGTGAAAACAGTGAAGACTATTTTTTGGATCAAAAATGCCATTTGAATAACAGTTTAAAAAACTGAATTACTAGTAAAACAAAAAGATCAAAAAGCAGTTTTAGATTTGAAGACTAAATAAAAAATGCCACATGGTGGCACTGTAGTACAGTCTTTCAAAGCAGTAAAGACATTCCTCCCCACCCCTTTTAATTACATAAATGAGTAAATATAAGAATTCTGAAAGACATTCTAGATTTCTAACATTATGGGTTATAGAATAAACAGAGTGCAGTTGGATTTAGCTTTAGAAACTTGTGTAATCTGAATGAAAAAAATAACCTTATTACACAGTTTCATAAATTATACTCAAAATTGATAAACAAGAGAGAAGCACCTAAAGAAAATAATGTATATTAATATTTTATATGTTGTGTAATACAGCAAGTTAACAATGTTTATGTGTTGGAGACAGCTATTAGCAGAAAAGGAGAATCCCAAGTGTATGGAATATATAATCTAACAGAAATGGGACATCACCTATAATGTTGTTACATTACTTTAAAAAAAATCTATTCCATGATATTAGTTTTAATTCTTAGAGTCCAGTGTGGCTCAGTGGTTGAGCA
The DNA here is from genome assembly GCF_000147115.1 of Myotis lucifugus. Taxonomy (NCBI): domain Eukaryota; kingdom Metazoa; phylum Chordata; class Mammalia; order Chiroptera; family Vespertilionidae; genus Myotis; species Myotis lucifugus. The sequence continues at coordinate 9,573,661 of NW_005871078.1, forward strand.
TCGACCTATGAACTAGGAGGTCAGAGTTCGAGTCCCAGTCAGGGCACATGCCTGGGTTGCAGGCTCCATCCCCAGTAGGGGGACTTGCAGGAGGCAACCGATCAATGATTCTCATCATTGATGTTTTTTTTTCTCTCTCTCCCCCCCTGTTCTTTCCTCTCTGAAATCAATAAAAATAAAATTTTTTTAAAAAAGAAATAGCATATAACATTGTGTAAGTTTTAGGTATAAATGTGATGATTTGATCCATATATATATTGCAAAATGATTACAATAAGGTTAATATATCCATCACCCTCACATAACTACTCTTTTTCTGTAGTTCGAACATTTAAGATCCACTCTCTTAGTAACTGTCAAGCACATAATACAGTATTGTTAACTATAGTCACAGTAATCACAGCTAACATTACCTCTTCATCTGCTAATCCTTCTTCTTCCATAGCCACTTCTAATTTCTTCTGCCTTAACAAAAGAAAAATAATTTACATTTTAAATACATTCCTAACTACTTCCATTTTTAAATGTACATTTATTTATTCAATTTTACCACTTCAATTTGGTATGCTAAAAAAATCTTTCAAGTTGAATTAAAATAATCACTAAGCATAGCTTTCTTTCTCAAAATATAAACCCAATTCAGATTTAGCTTTCTCATACTGGTCAAATAAAATTTACTTCTAAAGTTGTCTAAATGAATTGTTAGCAAAAGTGACTAATGTTCTAAGAAGGAAAACTCTGTTATCTAATGTTCAAACCACCAAAATCATTAACATATATCAATGTTTATATTTGATGTATATAAAGGTAACTATAATGACTAAAAGTACAAATTTTTAAGGTGGCTATCCATTTAAATCCTGATTCTAACACTTATTAGCTAAATGAGCTTGTCCACATCCTTCACTTAAACTCTAAACTTGATTTCCTACTTAATCAAGGAAAGATGTTCAATGCAACTGAGTATATTTTATTCTAATTCTTTATAAATTAGAAAACCATCTATGTATATAAAAAGTAACCCAAAGAACTACAAGAACTTTTCAAGGTACAGTATAGCCAAGTTCAGTTATTATTTTAAAATGGCATCCTTGAAGTTAGTTAAAGCTAACAAGAAGGGGGTGTGGAGAGGATAGAGGAGGGACAGGATAACGAGAGAAACGGTTGTGGCACAAATTTTGTAACTCATCTCCAAGTGAATATTAAGTATTTTATTTCTATTGTATTGGCTTTTCCTAAAGATAAACCCGAGAGAGAGCTCTTTCTAGTTAGTTTTGGAGTATGCTAGAAGACAAACTTCCCAGGCTTTATCCACATGGGTATAGAGGGTGAGGACTGAAACTACCATTCACATTGTTTAGTATTTGTTATTTATAACAGTACTAGAGGCCCAGTGCATGAAAATTCATGCACTCGGGGAGGAGGGGGGTACCTCAGCCCAGCCTGCGCGCTCTTGCAGTCCGGGACCTCTTGGGGGATGTCCACCTGCCGGCTTAGGCCTGCTCCCCAGGGGATCGGACCTAAGCTGGCAGTCAAACATCCCTCTGGCAGCCCGGGAGCTCTCAGGGGATGTCTGACTGATGGCTTAGGCCTGCTCTCCACAGGGAGCAGGCCTAAGCCACAGTTGGACATCCTTAGCGCTGCCGAGGAGGCAGGAGAGGCTCCCGCCACCACTGCTGCGTTTGCAGCCATTAGCCTGGCTTGTGGCTGAGCAGAGCTCCCCCTGTGGGAGCGCACTGACCACCAGGTGGCAGCTCCTGTGTTGAGCGTCTGCCTCCTGGTGGTCAGTGCACGTCATAGCAACCGGTTGTTCCCGGTTGTTCCACAGTTAGGGTCAATTTGCATATTATCCTTTTATTATATAGGATCTCCAAAAGTAAGCTCTTTCCTAATCCATCAAAATCACTTCTTTTTCTTTCTTAAGGAAAATTCCTAGCAAAAATATCTAGAGCCTGTTCATAAATGAGCACCCAAATGGAGATGAGACCTAATAACATATTCTTCACCTACTTCCTCAGCAGTTATAATAGGTACCTTGGTGCTTACCATACTGATTTTTATCTTTTCTTACATATTATTTCCCTAAGCCCAACCTTAGAATGGAACAAACGCCTAACATCGGATTCTGTGCCTGCCATCATGTACCTCTGGGCCTGCAGAGCTGCTTGCTGAATGATTTTGAGTTTTCTCCTCTGCTGAAAGAATCCAAAGAGTGAGAGGACCATTAATCTGGGAGGGATAGCCACATACAAGCAACTCTATTCTTCTCAGACCTCTACTGCACCCTTTCCTTGCCAAGACTAACACTTCATGGAATCATATCTCATTCAGGAGCAAGAGGCACTAATTTTCATTCATTTGCACCATGCCTACCCGGAACACCTATGACTTCTCTTGTACCTTAAAAAAAAAATAGCTTTTCTCCTCAAATATCTGGCATTTTGTTCTTTGCTTGGTACTTTATTTAGCTTATGTATTTATCCAATTAGTTAAACCTTAAAAATTCATCACATGTTTTCTTAAAGTATAAACTATTTTTACTATGTATTTTTATTATTTTAACAATGCAATAATTTTTATTTTATTTTTTTCAATTACAATTTACATTCAATATTATTTTGTATTAGTGTCAAGTGTTCAGCACAATGGATAGACAATCATACTTTACACACTGTTTAATATGACTTCCATCGCACCACCAAGCTGAGACTGTTGTGGTTTGTGTTATTTTAATAACAGCAGATGCTTTTATTCTTACTCTCCTTTGTTTAGAAATAGAGGGGAAAATTGAATTACTTTAAGGTTTCAGCAAGAAATGACAATGAACCTTTAAAATTCTGACAAATAACTCATGCCTGCCTCCTGAGAAAATATAGGTCTTTCTTTCCTTGGTTCTCTTCTACTTTGTTCACTCTCCCTTGATGATGTGAACACTCCCAGAGGCTTCCATTACATTTACAATTAGTGTAACTACTATATTTGGATTTATTTCTAACTTATTCTGTGGTTTCTATTTATGCCTACTATTTGGTATTTCAGGTTTTTGTTTTCTCTGGGCCTTCTTTTGAACTGATTTCCCCCTTCATTCCATTATTTTCCTTCTACAGGTTTGGAAGTTACAAACTTCATTTTTGGTCTTTTAGTGGCTACCCTAGAAATTACATGTACAGTTAATTTGTCAAAGTCTGAAATTAATCTTTATCCTGTCTACATTGTATTCCTATTCTTAAAGATACAAAGATATCTAAGAACACTTTCATTCCACTTCCCTCCTGACAGAGAGTCGACAGTTAGAAAATATTTTAATTCTTTTTTTAAAAAATGCCCAAGACAATGTCATTATTATTGTTTTTATACAGTCAGCTTTTGTTGGGATTTATCCACCTACTCACATTTAAACCTTCTGTTTGTGATCACTTTCCTTCTGTCTAAATTGAATCTTTTGGAATTTTTCCTGACGATGAACCCCTGGTTTAATTTGCCTCAGTTCCATTCTCTTTCCTCTCTTCCTTTGAGAACTTTAAGTAAAGGTACGTTAGCTTTTCTCACTAGTCTCTATGTTTCTTACCTCTCATATTTTCTTACTCTGTCTCTGAATAATTGTTTTATCTTCTAGTCCCAGTCCCAATTCTCGCCTCAGCTATGTCTCATCTGCAGTGAGACTTGTCCAAAATTAAGTTCTAACCCTGATTCTTCTTCTTGAGTCCTGTTTCACTGAGTTGCACCAACCCTTTTGCCCAGGCATGATATTTCAGAGCCAGTACTGACTTGTTTCTCTCACATTTCATATTTGGCTAGTTTCCATGTTTTTTCATCTTTCTCGCCCGTCAACTCTCCTCTTTGTTGCTGTCACAATCCTAATTCGAGCCTCCTTTCTATTTGCCTGGATTATATCACTAGCCTTTCCTGTTCCTAATCCCTCCTCCCACAGTCCATTCTATGCATCACAATTAAAGTACTCTTCCAGAGAAACACCTGCAATCATTTGATTCTTCTGTTCAAAACTCAGGGAGGCCCTCTACCACCATGGGAAGAGCTACACTAACAAAGCATTCAAGACTCCCAGGAAATCTTTACCTCTAGCTTGAGCTTAACTGAACGGTGCTTGAGTTAGCACTGAAGGTGATTTCTTCTGTTTCTGATGCCCTTCCTCTTGCTCTTTTATTTCTTTCTTCTCCCTTTTATGTGTGTATAAATAGGACTCTTTCTTTAGAGTCTGTTTAAACACTATCACCATTTATAATGTCATCCCAGTTGCCTTACGCAAAAGCAATCTCTCTCTTCTTGGCCCTTCTCTTAGTAATACTTTTCACTCTTTCACATAGTATCTATGTGCATTAGCTCCCTTACTCTAAGTTTCCTGAAAGCAAAACAACATGTCTTTCATTTTTTATTCTTCTAGACCTACTTATATATACTCAACATTATAAATGTTTTTGGATTAAAGTCAATTATTCATAATGCATCCCTCTAAAAGAAAGTAAAAAGCTATATCATAAGTTCATGGTTGAAAATGTTTTGTTTAAAACATCTCATTTGAAATAAGTATATGGGTTCACAGGACAAGGAACTACTCTGCAAAAATAAAACAAACAATTAGGTCCACCGTCAAGATAAGAAAGTTAAAAACAACACACAGGGATGGATCTCCAAAATTTATATTATTAATGGGCAACATATTTACATTCCATTTGCAGCATAACAGCTTATTTAAATAGAAAACTTTGACTAGTTGTTACTATACCTGGTTTCTCTCTCTTCATGCTGTAAGATTAGGTTGCTGTAAAAATTCTCCAACGTGAGCTTGGCCACAGTCACTCTTTCCCGGGTATGGTTGCTCATAGGAAAGGTGGCTGTACTCCCTGCCGTCATTGCCATAGTAACAGAAACTGAAATAACATAAATACAAATTATTCAGTAGAAAAAAGTTTTTATCCCTTATAACAGACTCTAGAAATGGTTTGATTTCTACTAAGCAAAATTTGACCCTAACAATTAAGATATCCAAATCTTTCACATTATAAACAATACAATGCTAGAAAAGAAAGATGCACCATTCCTAAAGCAATAGAAATTAGTTTTGAACTGGCAAAACCAGGGCTGAATAACAGTAAAGAAGCACTAGTGGGAGTCCAGGCACAATATAAATACATGCACACACAAAAGGTTGTACTCAACAAGCATTCAAAACAAGAAACGGTCAATCTATTTTGTTGTTGTTTTATTGATTACTAAATAAAATCCAAAGATTTTGATAATACTTATGTCCTCAATAAATGTAAGTGTCCTAAGAGTTAATGTAGTTTAATTAAATAGTAAGAAATAGCTTCTTCCATATAAATGTTATGAAACATGAAGTGTTACATCTAAAGCAATTCTTATCAGGGGAAAATACTTTTAGAAAGAAGCTCCTTTGACAGAGGCCAGGGTTGCCCTATTTCATTCTGAATTCTGTCATTTCAGATAGTATTATAACAAGGCGTAGTATACTTCTCCAAACTAGGATGTCCGTCTCATTTTCAAAAGACACTCAAATGCCTGTAGGAACCAGGCAGGAAACACAAATGTGTGAATTAAGCCAGGTGACAATGAGGAAGTTTTGTGTATGTCCAATTAACACCATTCAAGTGCCAACTTTGAAAAACCACTGGGACAGCCAAAGTACTGGTTTGAAGAAGATAATATGTACAATTGGACAAGATACGGAATGTAATAAAAAGGCTGCTTCATAGGGGGGCTGTTGAACTCTGGTGGCTGTTTGCTGATCCTAAGAGATTTGCCTACCACAGTCTACATCTGGACAAAAAAAAACTAGAATATTCCCATATGTTAAACGGATTTTTGCTTATTTGCATGGGGATCATAACAGAACAACCTAGAGAAGATCCAGATTGCATAGAATGAGCATCCAACATTGCATTCCTAGTGAAAACATACTCCCCCAAACTTGCTACCTATTCCCCAACACCCACCTCTCCTTAACTACACAAAGATACCAACCCTGTATATGGGCCTGAACTGCACTAGAATCCAGGGATAATGGGATGAACCAAAAGCCTTTCCTATGCTTCAATGTCAAATACAGATTAAAAGTAAACAATCTCCAGATCCACTGTCATCTTATTGAGTTTATACCTCAAAGTATTGTAGGACCCACAAATCCATACACAATCAATCTATTATTTTACCATCATAAACTTGTCCCTCTGCTAACTAATCTAAATTTTTTATAACAAGAAGCTGATCACATTATTTGTTTAAAACGCTCCAGTTTCCTCACTGCCTATAGCAAATCAAATTAACTTAGCATGATAAAGACAACTCACATACACTGAATGCTGGTAGATATCAGGGATTTTATGATATTTTATTACTGAATTTCCCTTTTTTCTCCTAAGGATTTAAGATAGTGGCACCTTCTTATGCATGACTGCATTTCATCCTCACAGCAGCCCTGTAAGTAAGGAACTAAAGCTTAAGAAAAGTCTCATAGCTAGTGAACTGTGGAGTTAGAACTCCAACTCCAAATGCTATCTCCAACTTGCCATTCCAGCCTTAGCTGCTCCCCTTGCTCATTGCTTACTCTTCTCCCAACATGCTTGGCTCTTTCATGCCTCCAAGGCCTCACATGACCCATCCCTGAATCAGTTATGTCCTGAAGTCCCTCCCTTCCTCCCTTCCTGAGAGAAAGGGGGAGAGAGAATGAAAGAGAATATCAATTTGTTGTTTCACTTATTTATGAATTCATTGACTGATTCTTCTATGTGCCTTAACTGGGGACTGAACCCGCAACCTTGGTGTATGGAGGACAACCCTCTAATCAACTGAGCTACCTGGCCAGGGCCTGTCCTGAACTCTCTTCACAGGAACCTTGATTCTTTAAGGCAGTCTTACTGTGAAGACTTCTCTAACATGCCCTACCAGAAGAGACCTAACATTTGCATTAGGTCTCTTCTTTCATAGGTGTTCTCTAACATCTGCACCAATATAGCTCAGGTAATGGTGCTTATCACTCCACTTCTCCATCCCACAAAACTAGGAGCATTTCTGGGCAAAAACTTTTCCTGATTCATTTTTTTTTGAGTATTTACCACAACAGCACTGTATCTGACACATAGCAGGCATTAATGAATGAATGACTCAACCTATCAAATAGGGGAGGGGAAAGAGCTGAAAGAACTGGCTAAAAGTAATAAAGACTGATTAATAAGCAACTGTGGAAAAAGAAATTACTGAACTTAGAAGTCAGAAATTTAGAAATTTAATCCAGGCCCTGCTGCTAAATGATCATATGCTCTTGTTCAAATCACCAGAACGCTCTGAACTGGTCACTTTTCCCCAGACAGGTATTATGTATTTGTTCTGCCTAGTTCACAGGCCATCTGAGATAATACACAACAAAACCATATGGCTTATACAAATGTAAGACATTATTTTTTTTTTTAAATATTTTATTGATTTTTCACAGAGAGGAAGGGAGAGAGATAAAGAGTTAGAAACATCGATGAGAGAGAAACATCGATTGGCTGCCTCCTGCACATCTCCCACTGGGGATGTGCCCACAACCCAGGTACATGCCCTTGACCGGAATCGAACCTGGGACCTTTCAGTCCGCAGGCCGACACTCTATCCACTGAGCCAAACCGGTCTCGGCTGTAAGACATTATTTTAGGCACTTAGTTTAATATTTTAAATGTGCAAAATGCTTTAAAAATAATAGTATTGTTTTTAAAAACAATTAATAATAAAAAATGAAACCCAAGAATTATCACAGCCAAATGCTTTTTAAGTGCTAAGCTGTTCTTCTTGGAATGCTATCAAAGGCAATATTATCAAACCATTTTTGGAAATATCAGAATCACTGGGTTCATGTTCTATGTTTCAGGATCGTTAGAAGTGGAGTTCTTCGGGTGCCGCAAGGAAAATAATTTCCTGAGGCCCCCACAGGAGGATGGAGTTTCATGGAAAGCTTTATTGATGATGTAAAATTAAGGGGGTTCCCTCCAAGATCCCATCTCTGTCTGTCTTGCCATGGAAGAAGTCTAATCTTGTCTTCAGCAGGGCCAGAATGAAGGCCACTGCCCAGAATTTCTGCTCCATATCAAAGTATAGTATAATCCAGCATCTGGCTAGCTTAGCTTGTGTTCCCATCTGTAGTCCATTGCCTGTGGTGTTCACACAGCAATGGGCCATGCGGTTGCTTAAAGACACATGGCTTTGGAGAAAGAACAGGTGAGTCCATAGGCGAGTGCAGGTCACAGAAAAGAGAGAACAAGAGACCAAGCTTGAGCAAGAAGGAGGGAATTCTTTGTCTCTAGGGATTTAAACTATTCAAGATTTTGAGCGTTTCTGATGTGGTCCACCCCGTAGCCAATCCATTGTTCCCCAGGCTAGACTGACAAGCAAGCACCTTTCCTATGTTACTCCGACTTCACTATGCATGTGCCCACCTCCCCCTTTGTTCATCCCTTCCCCCAGTGATCTGCAGTGAATGGACCGGTGGTTCCCTGGGGAACATGAAGCTGTAGCTTCCTGGTGAAGCTGCCCAGGTGACTATGCTTACAATGTCTGACTCTCCCTTTGCTCTTTTTCCCTTATTAATATTGATAAACTAGTTACTTATGATGACAACACCATCAACCCATTTTTGGAAATATCAGAATCACTGGGTTCATGTTCTATGTTTCAGGATCAGATGCAGAAAAGTCAAAGAAGGAAAATAGAACAGGAATGTTGTTTAGCAGACATCCTAAACCCTGTTTGTTAACTGGGATTTGGGGGTTGGGGTGCAGGGAAGGAAGCTGGGGAGGATAGATTAGAAGTTGAGAAATTCAAATAATTTGAGAAAATCCAGATTATACAAAATTAAACAAGTTTCTTGTTGCAAGACTTTCCAGCATCTTTAATATATAATTATTCACCCTGAAATCTCAAAAAGGTGATAAGGGATACGATTTGCAATAGTATTCTAGGGAGCCTTCTTTAGGCATATAAAATTTGAGTTCATATATAATTCTCTTCAAACACTAGTTAAAAAGTGCCCGTCACTTTATTTTTTAACAAACATTGGGGTGGGGGGGTGGGAGCACAGAAGTTCTAATACAGAGCAATGCCTAGGGATTTTAGAGTGCTAATTTGTCCAGATCTGTAGCTGATAGAGAATTTTCAAATTGGTTTGCCAGTTATGAGGAGGAAAAAAGGTCAAGACCCAACTCTAATTGTCCAAGGACTATATTTTCCTTTCAAAAAGTTTATGATGAAAAAGCAAACAAAACATTTTATAATGCCTCTTGAGAAAAACACACAAAGAAATAGCCCATAAGTAAATATTTCGGAAGTCAAAAAGAAAGCTATATAATGAACTCAGGGTGTGGTCTTGGAAGGCAGTTGACTGGCTGCCAAGGGGCCTCTTAGAACAGGCTGCTCTGCTCAGTCTGCCAAGGGGCAAGGTCTGGCCTTCAGCTGCCAGTGTCCCAGGGCAATCAAATTCTGGAAGCTACTTTATCCTAAGAGAGTTCGGGAGAGACTGATATACAAGACATAATGTCAACTGACTTATTTACACAATAAGAAATTGAGTAACAAGGAACAGATCCTTGCATCTTCTCGCAAATGCATTCTGTCCTTGTAGACAACTGGATGCAAAGCCATAATGAGGATCAGAAGATTGCTCAGTGAGCATGCATCAGAAAAAAGAGAACTGTTATTCAATTTAAATGTTTCATGGCATCAGGATAAGGCAAAATCTTTAAAATAAATTTTAAAAAGACTACTTGCTATCTAGCCCAGGCAATTTTGCCCACTTTAAAGTAGCTGGAGATGGCCAATATTAACCTCTGCTGCTGACTGGGATGAAACAATATTGGGGGACTAGAGGTGGGCAGAAATATTACTGAGCAAAAATTTAGGGAAAATTTTATGAAACATAAAAAAATGTTAGGGAATTCCAAATGATTCCAAACAACTAGGAATTGTTTGCATTAATAATACAGAAATAAATATGAATTATTTTAGGCAAAAATTTATGAACTTGAGGTCTTTATAAAAGAGGGAGAAACAGAAGATCAGGTTTCTCCCATCATAGGAAGATGTAATGAGTTCAACTCCAAAATCAGGCAGTGGATATCAAGTAATGAAACAACTTCCAGACAGTCTATAATTTAATCATGATCAGTATGTTTTTTCCGTTCTGTTACACATACATGCAAGTGTGTATGCCTTGTTTAAAAACCAAATCACAACAAATCCTATGTGTATTTATCTTTGTAATGAAAGTATTACAGCATCTGGCAAAGTACTGAACACACAGTAAGCATTTTATAAATAAGTGATGGATTTTCAATAATGTTTCACATATTATAATTTCCTTTGGATTATAAACTAAAGAATCATTTAGTATTATGTTAAACTTCAGAAACAAACCCTGCATGAGTGATACAATTGCAGAAAAGACCAAAAATTCTACCCATATTCTTGAATAAATAGCATCTTTTAGAGATCAGCTTTAAAATTAAGGGAAAATATTTTCTTGCTACCGGACACAAATAGGCTTTTCTTTTCTTTTTTTATTGTTTTATTGTTTAAAGTATTACAAAGAGTATTACCTATGTCTCCTTTTTTTTTTCCCGCCCTTGACAATCCCCTGGCCTCCCCTACCCCCCAGTGTCTTATGTCCATTGGTTATGCTTATATGCATGCATACAAGTCCTTCGGTTGATCTCTTACCCCCCTCCCTCCTGCCCCTCAACCCTCCCTGGCCTTCCCGCTGCAGTTTGACAATCTGTTTGAGGCCGGACACAAATAGGCTTTACAAAAATTCTATTTTAACAAAACTAAGAACAAAAGTGACCAAATTATTACAAAGAATGATCTAGATGACTGGCACTTATTATATTGCAAATTTATTCCTCTAGTGGATTTAATACTGTTCTTTGTCTTTTATTAAAGCCCTTTCTTTAGCCAGAAAAAGAACAGGATACAATGTGCAAGTCTAGAATTCCTGGACTGATAAAAACAACACCAGGTGCCCTTGAATTTCCTGTTCACGTGTTTTCTCCAGACTCCCCTATTCATTAATGGAGACACTACCAATAATAGTTAAGTCCAACATTCTTTCGTTTACCAAGCCTGGGGAAAGGCGATAGAAAATCTGGCACTCAGGCCATCTATAAATAGAGGTGGTGTCTCTAACCATTTACCATCAAACTTCTAAAGTGGGAAAACAGAACTGCTTTACCTGACTGGTAAAACACACTATTAAACTAAGGTTTCACCTTAGTTTTCACATATTACATTTCAGATGAAAGAGTATCTTTAATGCTACTGTATTACCTTGGATTATAAAAAATATATCCTAAATTCATCATTAGTTGTAACCATTATGTTCTAGGCTATAACAGGTCTTTAGGTTAAACACCATATATGCTGGTCCCTAATGCTTGAATAGCCACAACTTCTTTCCTCTCTGAGGTGCAATCCAAAGAGGAAGAAGTTCTGGTAAGGGAGCTAGGGTTGGTTAGAGCATCATTCCGATTCACTAAGGTTGTGGGTTGCATCCCTGGTCAGGGCATATATAAGAGTCAACCAATGAATGTATAAATCAGTGGAACAAATTGATGTCTCTCTCTCTCTCTCTCTCTCTCTCTCTCTCTCTTTCCTCTTTCTCAAAAATCAATAAATAAATCAAGTTAAAAAGCAAAGAGGAAGAAATTCACAGCCAAGTGAGCATTCCAGTCCCAGTCCTAACTTTTACTAGTTGCATGACTCCCATCCAACATTTATTGTACATATACACTATGTGCTAGCACTGAACAAAGTACTGAGAATAGGAAGACTGATAAAATACATTAAAATACATATATATAGCCGAAACCGGTTTGGCTCAGTGGATAGAGCGTCGGCCTGCGGACTGAAGGGTCCCAGGTTCGATTCCGGTCAAGAGCATGTACCTGGGTTGCGGGCACATCCCCAGTGGGGGGTGTGCAGGAGGCAGCTGATCGATGTTTCTCTCTCATCGATGTTTCTAACTCTCTCTCTCTCTCCCTTCCTCTCTGTAAAAAATCAATAAAATATATTTAAAAAAATACATATATATATTCTTTTCTCTTAAGGGGGTTCATAATCTTATGGGAACACAAAGAAGGGAGAAATCAGCTCTCCAGAGGAGGAGAGGTGTAAGGGCATGAAGTAGACTGGCACACTTGAGTGTAGAGAATGGCTTAAGTACATTTAGTGAAACATCAGAAGATGAAGATGAGACAGGAATCATGATAAAATACCTTCCTCCTTTTTTGCCATATTAAAAAATTATCTTGAGCATAAATGGGAGTCAGATAAGGCTTTCATTAAGTGAAGAACCAGCAGCCAATAAAAAACAACAACCATTTATTGAGTGCTTACCCAGGTACCAAGATCTCTTTTACATGTTTTAATGCATTTAATCCTCCTAACCAACCTTAAAATCTTATCTGATTACCGCTTGGATAGATTCTGCTAGTATAGGGTAGGTGCCAAAAAAAACTGGGAGTAGATTAGGCTAGAGCAGGGGTGGGCAACCCCTGGCACACGTGCCAAACATGGCATGCCAGTAACTTTTGCTGGCACGCGAAACCCTCCCTTATAATCTTCCATTTACAATTTTTTTCTTAATATCGACTTTTTTATTTTTCAGATAAATTCAGTGTAGGTGCATCTTAGATAAATAATTTTACATAACAAGTTATCTTAAAGACCATAGACATGAATTGATGAGAGAGGGGAAGAGCAATTTCTATGCCTCTGTCTTAACTCTCTCTGCCTTCCTAGATCCGACCAGTGTTTTGGTTTCACCCACATACGCTTGTGAATCTTTGTTCTCAGTGATGAATTTTGTTAAGTCTCGTAATAGGAGTAGCCTGACGGATGAAAGTAGTAGCTCGTGCATATCTCTGAAGGTCACGAAATATAAACCTGATGTAAAATCTCTGTCATCAGTGATGCAGCAGCAAAAGTCCCACTGAAAATATCAAATGGAGTCATAAAGTTTTCTGTCGGACTATCAGTGTACATGTATACATTAAAAAAGAAATGTATTTTTCATCATCATATACTGTGTTTTTGTCGCTCGAATGAATTTTATTATTTCTTCAAGGTTCTTCACATACGTACACCTTAAGAGATATCAAGTAGGTATAACATGTTCTCAAAAAATTAGGGTTGGCACGCAGAAGAATTTTGAGTCAGAGATTTTGCTGGTTTTGGCACGCACTCACAAAAAGGTTGCCCACCACTGGGCTAGAGGAATATAAATCAGGTTAGGGGGACTCAATAATTAATAGTCATGGGTTACAAACTGACAGCCTGAAGGCATATTTTGTTTGACTTGCACTGTGATTTAAAAATGGAAAGATTTCATATAAAAATCCAGATTTCTGGTTCCTCTTAAACAATCACATCTATCAAATATGAGCCCACATTCTTGACTGGAAATAGCTGGAACAGAGAAGCATCAGCCTCCTAGCAATACCACATCCAGCCACAGTCCACCAACTTTCTACCCCTTCATGCCCACCTTCCTTCACTCATATTACCTGTAAGCTTTATTATCTGCTTCCTGTAAACACTGAGACTATAATCCTTTTAAGATAGTAGCAGAAGAGACTAAAAGAAGGTCTCAGCTGGAAAGAGTGAAATCTAAAATTATCTCTGGGTTTCAGATTTGGATGACTGGGTAAATGGTCCTATCATTTATTGATAAGGATAGGTAGTATCAGAATAGCTAAATTGGTGGGGAAAAGAGTAAGTTTAAGGCTGATCTTGTCTGAGTTATTTAACCAGACTCAGGATTCTCATCTCTAAAATGGAGATAATGGCCCTAGATGGTTTGGCTCAGTGGATAGAGCGTTGACCTGCAGACTGAAGGGTCCCAGGTTCAATTCCAGTCAAGGGCACATGCCCAGGTTGTGGGCTCGACCCCCGGTGGGGAGCATGCAGGAGGCAGCCGATCAATGATTCTCTCTCATCATTGATGTTTCCATCTCTCTCTCCCTCTCCTTTCCCCTCTGAAATTAATAAAAGTGTATTTTAAAAACAACAACAATTTCTTAAAATATAATAAAATAAAATGGAGATAATGTATGCCAACTGTACAGCCTTGATGTGATGCTTCGATGGTGGCAGAGCACAATGATGAAGGGCCAGATTGCCTGGACCTGAATTTTGGCCCAGACACTCACTAGCTGTCTGACTTTAAGCAAATTACTTAAAAGTTCTATGCTTCACTTCTCTGTAGACTACAATAAAGATAACAATGGTCAACTGTGTACATGCTGATTATGCTAATACAAGACTTTTAAGAATTAGGAAAGTTAATACTTGTAAAAAGACTTAGTGTCTGGCACAGAGAAATGTGAGGTGTTTGATAAATCAATAAATTATGTGAGAAAGTATTTTAAAACATCTCTTGACTCATATTAAATGGCAAAAATGATTAATTTTCTTCCCTTCCCTGCCTAATCTTCCTGGATCACTCCTCCTGCCTTGTGCTGCTATCCTAAGGTAGTTTGTAAATGTTGTCTCTAGGCATATTCCCTATTTCTCCTACTCTTATACCTATTTGATTAGACAAATTAGATTGTTTTTTTAAAAAATATATTTTATTTTTACAGAGAGGAAGGGAGAGGGATAGAGTTAGAAATATCGATAAGAGAGAAACATCGATCAGCTGCACTGGGCATGTAAATGCCCTTGACCAAATCGAACCCGGGACCTTTCAGTCCGCAGGCTGACGCTCTATCCACTGAGCCAAACTGGTCAGGGCTAGATTGCTTTTAATGGAGAGAGGAGAGAAATATATCAAAAAGTACACAGCAGTTTCTTAAACTGAAAGATCTGAAGTAATAAAAGAGGTATTTGTAGAAGTTGTATTAGAAGTTAATATTGATTTGGGGGTATAAATAGGCTAGAAAAAAGTGTTCTAGGAAAGAACTAATCACTTCTCTCACAAGATGCTGCAATTCTTATGAGGCAACAGACATCCAATTTATAATCTAGTGACTGCATTTAGTATCAAGAGCTTTTGTTTTGTTTTCAATTAGTTAATGTGACTCTCGACATTTGGTGTGTGCCCTATTCAATAGTCCAGAAGAGTGAATTCATAGATACTTTTTTTTTCTTTTTTGTGAGTCATAAGCCTGGTGGTGATGGTACAATGGTACAGAAATTAACATTATCATTTTTTTATTTTCAGTATTGTTTTAGAAAGAGATATATTTTTCCTGCAGACAAAATATACTTTAATGGTTGAGTTTCCAAAAGCTTATTTGGCCATATGCTGTTAATGGCAGACGATTTGGCTATGTTGATCCAAATGATTACTAAAAATTCCTCTGAACTTTAAAGTTTGTTTGTTTTTAAGATTCCACACATAAATATTACCCTTTTTTTGCTTCAACCAATTTGAAGTCAGTTGGGACTCTTAAATCTGGATATCCATTTCTCTCCCCAAGTTTGGGGAGTTTTCAGTCATTATTGTTTTATTTTATTTATTTAGTTGAATTTATTGGGGTGACATTGGTTAAGAAGATTTATAAGTTTCAAGTGTACATTTCTACATGATATGCTGATTGCATTGTATATTCACCACCCATACATTATTGCTTTCTCTTTCTCTTCTCTAGGATTCCCATAATGCATACTTGTATTTCTTAATCCTATCTCATAAGTCCATAGGCAACTTTTTTTTTTTCATTCCTTTTCTTTTTGCTCCTCTGACTGGATAATTTAAAATGACATATCAGCCGAAACCGGTTTGGCTCAGTGGATAGAGCGTCGGCCTGCGGACTGAGGGGTCCCAGGTTCGATTCCGGTCAAGGGCATGTACCTGGGTTGCGGGCATATCCCCAGTAGGAGATGTGCACGATGCAGCTGATCGATGTTTCTCTCTCATCGATGTTTCTAACTCTCTATCTCTCTCCCTTCCTCTCTGTAAAAAAAATCAATAAAATATATTTTTAAAAAAATGACATATTGGAGCTCCAGTGGCGCAATCGGTTAGCGCGCGGTACTTATAAAAAAATGACATATCATCTAGTTCACTGATTCTTTTTTCTGCTTGGTCAAGTCTGCTATTGAAGCTCTTAACTGAATTCAGTTTCGTGGTATTCTTCAGGTGTAAGATTTCTGTTTGATTTTTTTAGTTTCTATCACTTTGTTGAACTTTTCATTTTGTTTACACATTGCTTTCCTTATTTTATTTAGTTCTCTGTATCTTCTTGAAGTTCACTGGACTTCTTTAAGAGGATTATTCTGAATTCTTTGTCAGATAGTTTATAGATCTCCCTTTCTTTAGGGTCAGTTACTGGAGTTTTATTAGTTTCCTTTAATGGTGTCATGTTTACCTGATTGTGTTTTTTGATTCCCTATGTTGGTATCTACACATTTAGGTAAGTGGTCTCCTCCTCTACACTTCCCAGGTTTGCTTTGGCAGAGAAAGACCTTCACCAGACAGCTCAGCCTGGGGTACTGGTAGTGCCTGTGGGCAAGCAGGACTTTCTATCGGGGTCTCTACTTGGGTGAGGCCACTGTCATGCTCTAAAGTCAGGAGGGTTGTTGTGACTGGACTGTGCAGTTAGGTGAACTCGCTGGCTGAGCTCCACATTCAAACAAGGCCACCGGGGAGGTTCCCTGATGGGGTGGGGAAGCTGGCAGTGTTCCTGGGTAGGATGATGCCACTGGTTGGACTCCATGATTGGACATGGCTATGACCTGATCTATGTAATCATACCTGGTTGGGTGGGATCCTTGGCAGTGCTTCCTGACCAGGTGGTGCTGCTAGCTGGACTCCATGCTGATGCAGGGTCGCAGGCAGGGCTCTGAGGTCAGATGGGGCCTTTGGCTATGTTATGCAATCAAACAGGGTCACAGGCTGTGTTCTGAAGTTGGGCAGGGCCTCAGGCTGGGCTTTGTGATCAGGTAGGCCACTGGTTATGCTCCACTCTTAGACTAGCCAGGTTCTTTGGTTGGGAGGGGCCTCTAGTAGTATCCTGCATTTAATGGTCTAGAGCAGTGGTTCTCAACCTTCTGGCCCTTTAAATACAGTTCCTCATGTTGTGACCCAACCATAAAATTATTTTTGTTGCTACTTCATAACTGTAATGTTGCTACTGCTATGAATCGTAATGTAAATATCTGATATGCAGGATGGTCTTAGGCGACCCCTGTGAAAGGGTCGTTCGACTGCCAAAGGGGTTGCGACCCACAGGTTGAGAACCGCTGGTCTAGAGGCTGTGCTCCATGGATGGGTTAGGGTTGCTGTCCAAGCCCCCACATCAGGTGATGTTACAGGACATATTCTGCAAATGGGTGGGGTCGTTGGCTGGCTCTCTGCCTGAATGAGGCTGCAGGCTGCATTCAACAACTGGGTGGGGCCATAGGTTGGGTTCTGCTGCACAGCAGGGCTATAGGGTAGGCTCCATAGCTTGGTGGTAACATAGACTAGACTCCAAGGCTGCTCAGAGTCATGGGGGGGGGGGGGCAGGGACAGTACTTAAAAAGGCTGCTTATCAGTATTCAAGCAAGGCTGTAAGAGGTCTGGGGTGGAAGGTGCGTCAGCCTCAGCCCTGGATTGTGGTGTCTTGCACAGATAGTTGCTAGTTCATCTTCTGTAAGGGGGATTAAAGTTGGGAATGACCTATGTCACCATCTTGATATCACTCCCTGTGCTTATGTTAACTGGCAGAAATGTAATCCTTTCTAGTAGGGATTATGGCAATTCGTATCAAGAAACTTAAAGATTCTTTATCTTTTGACATAATTCCACCTTTAGCAATCTATCTTAACATATAATCAAAATTGCAGCAAAGATTTATAGTTTTTTAAAATCAATGCATTGTTTGAAATAACAAGCAAAACAAATGTTTAAAATTAGGCAAAATGATTGATGGAATGATGATGATAGCAAGAAATTACATAGACATAATAGTGAAAAAAATGTCCCTCAAAAAACTTAATAGCCTGAGAAATGCTATATAAACAAGATACAAAGTTCTATCTTTTTTTAAATATATATTTTATTGATTTTTTACAGAGAGGAAGGGAGAGGGATAGAGAGTTAGAAACATCGATGAGAGAGAAATATCAATCAGCTGCCTCCTGCACACCTCCTACTGGGGATGTGCCCGCAACCCAGGTACATGCCCTTGACTGGAATCGAACCTGGGACCTTTCAGTCCGCAGGCCGACGCTCTATCCACTGAGCCAAACCGGTTAGGGCCAAAGTTCTATCTTTATGTAAAATATGAACTCTACTATATGAAAAAAGGGGGTAAATTATAGACAATTTCAATTTTGTCCTTTATAATTTTTTCTAATTTTTCCATAAGGGAAATAATCATTTTTATAATAAGAAAAAAGTATTTAATAGTAGTTGTGTGTGAGTAGACATAGGAACAGTAAAAGAGAATCAATTTGTACTTTTCAGCAGAGTGTTGTTGTTTTTTAAATTCTTACTCTAGCATATGTTTTTATTGAATTCAGAGAGACAGGAAGGGAGAGGGAGAAAGTGAGGAAAAGGGACAGGGAGAAGAAGACAGAAGGAGAAAGGGAGGGAGGGAGAGAGGGAGGGAAAGGAAAGGAAAGGAAAGGAAAGGAAAGGAAAGGAAAGGAAAGGAAAGGAAAGGAAAGGAGAGAGGAACATTGGCTGCCTTCCATATGCACCCCAAACAGGGATCAAATCCACAAGCCAAGTATGTGTCCTAACCAGGAATCGTGGGACTGTTTGGTGCACAGGACAATGCTCAACCAACTGAGCCACCCAGCCAGGGTGACAGGTGTTTGTTTGTTTTTCTAGGTACCATTGAACTTGGATTCTTTTCCTATGAGCCAAATTCTTAATTCTGGTTTTGTGGAGGGTTATAAAGAACAGCAAAAAGGGTCTGCAGTCATGGATTAAAACTAAAGACAAACCATGAAACAAATGGGAATCATGAAATTTTTTCAGTCATCTCTTACACCTCTTTCTAGGGAGAGTTTTTTGGTATTCACAAACTGTCACTCTTCTTCTCAAATTAGCTTTTCTACTGGTGACTCAAAGGCCCTTATCAAAACAAAAAAGCAGGCAGCATAAGTCTTAAGTTAACTTCAAGTCCTATTCAAGGTAAGAAAACTACTCCTCCAAAATCATGAGACAAAATAAATGCTCAAGCTTTAAAGAAGATCCCCACTTTCCTTTACTCCTACTTAGTCTATTCTAAAGGAGATAGTGCCTGATACAAAACACCAGTACAGCCAAAAATGCCTATTTTGTGCTAAAAGGTGAAGGCCTGGTGTGACCAGGAGACAACCAATAAATGGACAAAGCAGGAAAACGATGAGTGGTGAGAGGTGGTGTGACATGCTGGTTAAGGAAAGGGGAGGAGCAAGCTTTGGAAAGCAGCCTGAACACATAAATCACTCAGCAGTCCAACTATAACAAATGTGCTCATCTTAAAAGTGCACTTCTAATAGAAATGAGAGAGAGAGAAAGAAACAGACCGACATTGACACAAAATTAAACTTGAAAATAGATGAGTTTAAATGAGAATGTAAAATGCAAATTTCTAAAACATGGCTTTAATTGAAAATATAAACTCCTATTTTAATTTTCCATTCATTCGAAATATTCAAAGCTTCATCATCACTGCATAGCTTCAGGGGAGATCTATATGGAGCCCACCACTGTACAAATTTCTTTCATATTTCTTAATTTTAATTTGAAAATTACTGTGTTATTTTGTTTATGGTTCCCCTTCAAATAAAAACCACTTGCTGAAAGAGATCACACTAATTTAACAACTTAAAAGCCAGAAGCAGCAGTCCTTTTTGAGGGCAAAAATTAGATTAGACTAAAATTAAAACATGGTATCATCAAGTTTATAATTTTAAGATATGAGTAGCTATGAGTTACTTTTAGTTATTTTGAGTCAACTCTCCCAAGAGACTTTTTGACCACCACAAGTGACCAAAGAACTCTGTTCCCAGCTAAAAGCAGTCATACCATGTGACTCATCAAACTCAGATATTGTGTTAAACACACACACTACCTGACTTCTGTAACTGTGAGAAAGTCCAGGAGGCATCCACCTCATTAAAACACCATAGTACAAAAAGGCAGACAAAATATTTTTTTAAATATATTTTATTGATTTTTTACAGAGAGGAAGGGAGAGGGACAGAGAGTTAGAAACATCAATGAGAGAGAAACATTGATCAGCTGCCTCCTGTACACCCCCTACTGGGGATGTGCCCGCAACCAAGGTACATGCCCTTGACCGGAATCGAACCTGGGACCTTTCAGTCCACTGGCTGATGCTCTATCCACTGAGTCAAACCGGTTAGGGCAGAAAAAACATTTTTTAGTGCTAGTGATCTTTGTAATACATACCTGCACAGCTTATTATCTAAGATCAAACAGGGCCATACCATTTTATTGTCTTACAATCTCTAGAACACAATTCTGGTTTATTTGTAAAAAAAAAAAAAAAAGTATAGGAGAGAAAAAATACCTAAAATGGAACAAAAAGTACCTTGTATAGTTTGTTGTTATCAAGGATATCCTGTAATTCAAGTGAGTATACTGGCAAACCCTTCCATTAATCAGCTTATAAGCTTAATTATGTTCAGCTGTTTTTTCTTCTTCTTGATTTTTAGAGAAAGGGTAAGGGGGGAGAGGGTAAGGGGGAGAGGGAGAGGGAGAGAGAAATACTGATTTGCTGTCCCATTTATTTTTTTTTTTATGCATTCATTGGTTGATTCTTGTCTGACCAGGGATCGAACCCATAACCTTGACATATCAGCATCAGCTCTAACCAACTGATCTACCCAGCCAGGTCTGTTCAGCATTTTTCTAGAATCCACAATAAGTCTAAGATTGTAAATTTAGTTCACAAACTGGTAAGACTATTAGAATCACAGAACTTGAAAACAGCAACTCTGTTATCTAGTCCATGTCCCTCCTTTTACAGAAGTGAGGCCACAGTCAATTGGCTATCTGGTGGAAATGCTTGGACTAGAACACTCAACCCTCATGAGCAGCTCCCAATCTAGCTGTAGAGAGCATAGTGCAGTGGCAGCTGTAGGACACGGTACAGACCCTGCAAAGAAACTGGCTATCAGAACACTGACAGCCAACGGCTGAGTTCTGGATGACAGCCAACGGCTGAGTTCTGGATGACATGGTATCTATTAGTTCTAACACCGACGTCCATGTCTGTGGATCTATGGATCAAATAACTGGCTTCTACCTGCTTTTCTCAGAAGGCTGAAGAATGACATTTTACTCTATACTTTCTAGAAACCAAAATACCATGACTAAAAGCTTCTTGGAAGCTATTACGATTTTAATTACAGAAGCTAGACACCGTTAAGTGGTGTAGATTTAGCTTGGGTTCCTACCTCTGTCTATAATTATTTCCTTGTAAAATGTGCCCCAAAGTAAGGTTCTCAAAATCTTATACATTGGATGGGGTCACGGGCACTCCTTGTTCATGACAACCAAGCATAAGTTCAAACCCAAGTATACATATGTATATTCAAATGTCTGGAATTTGCTATCGGTATTTTATAGCAGAAAAAATAAATTTTCTAAAATAAAAATACACTTTTTTCTTTCCAAACTGGAAATATCTTTTTTTTGTATTTATGAAAGCAAAGTGTTTCATGTACAAATGTGAAAATATTCAGAAGCAGATAAAATGTAGAGTGAAAATGACCTCGCAATCCTGCCTCCCATAATACTCAGTTTTAACTGCTGGGCGATAGACTAGAGTTAGACGGCCTGGATTTAAATTCTTGCTCTGCCGCTTACAAACTGTAGTGTGTCAGTGTCCTTATCTATAAAGCAAAGATAATGACAGCATGTGAAAATTAATAACTAGTTTTATTAAGTCTCTTTATAAAGAATAGGTATTGTTCCAAGCACTTAAAATATATTAGCTAATTTTAAGAAACTGATTGATTGATATGTATTAAAGCACTTGAAACAGTGCCTGAGACTTAGTAGAGTGGTCATTAAATGTTCTATGTCATTCCAAAACTTTAATGCATATATAAACACACACACACACACACACACACACAGTTTGTTTTTGTATTTTTAAGGGTGACACAAAGTTTTCTTTAATTATTCTTTGGAGGAAGAGATGCCACACTTCCACTCAATTAAGAGAAACATTTTTTATTCTTCCCCACTTATCATGCCATGAATTCATAGGGAATGGGTTCCAGCAGCTCAGGCTCCTTTCCATTGGTTCTCACCAGGCTGACGCTTCAGTTGAACCCAGTACCTTTCTCTTCAGTTGAACCCAGGTACCTTTCATTTTCCTTTACACGTTTCAGGAAGCATCTCGGCTCTTAGAGAGCTTAATATGCTCAATACGCACATTACCTCTCTTGGCAAGAATCTTGCCCTTAACTTGCTTGTTCACAACAATGCCCACTGCACGCTGGGTGACACTGTAGGCTCTTCCAGTTTTGCCATGATGACATTTGGGGGGCCTTCCTTTTTGAACAGTGCCCATTCCCTTGATGTCCACAATATCACCTTCTTGTAGATGCTCATGTATGTGTCCAAAGGAACAACTCTGTGTTTTCTAAAAGGCCTAGAGAACATATAGGGGTGCCTCTCCTCTTCCCCTTTGTGTTAGTCATTTTGATGAATTACTGGGAGATGGCAGTTCTGGCCATAAGGGCACACACACAGTTTTAATAAAATGGGCTCATATAAAGTGTTCTGAAACTTGCTTTTCCCTTACTATCTTACAGACATCCTTTAATGTTTGTTAATACAAATAGATCCTTTTTATCCTTTTTAAGAAGCACATAGTAATAATATTTCCTAACATGAATTGTTTTTGGCTAGACACTGTGCTTTATGTGTATTATCTCACTTAATCCTTATACCAATCCTAAAACGCATGTGCCATTATTATTCCCGTTTAGAGACGAGGAAAGTGAAACTCAACTGGATTAAGTAACTTGCCTAAAATCATACAGCTAAATGTGGTAGAGCCAGGATTTAAACTTAGGTCCCTCTGAAACTAAGCAAACACGGCACACTCCATCTTCTACAGTGCTGCAGTTTTAAACCAATGCCCACTAATAGATGTTAAGATGGGTTCCATTGAGGGAGTATTTTTAGCAACTCCACAGTGAAGGTAATTAGATCATGTATTGTTCACTCTTTCTCTTATTTCCTTATTATATACTTCCAGACATGCAGTTGCTGAATCAGAGAATATTCACATTTAAAATTCTGATACACACTGCCAGACTGCTTTCCAGAGAGACAGTCACAATTGACCATCAAGTCATTAAGAGTCAATACAGGGCACTGTCCATCTTTTTCATCTTCAACAGCCTGATTAAAAAGGACCTATGATGTCTTAGTTTTGCTTATGCATTTCTTTGACTGAAATGAGTTAAATATATTTTAAAGTATTATTTCTGCCTGATTTAAGTCTCTTGCCTACTTTTATATTGAAGAAATTCTTTAAACCATTCAGACTATATTTGAACAATATTCACAGCCCATTCTGAGGTATTTTAAATAGCTGAAATCATACCATATGCCAATATTTAAATAATTTCAATTTATTCAACTTAAGAAAAAAGTTAGAATATCCTTTAGTTCATCCAGGATCTATAGTTATTATATTAGAAGAAGGGTACTTTCCCATAAATCAGTAGGATAAAATGAAAACTGTCACACAACTCAAAGATTAAAAATATAAGTAAAAACATTGGTTTCCAAACTAAAACTTTCTATTATTCAGATGTGGCATTAAGAG
This sequence comes from Myotis lucifugus, assembly GCF_000147115.1. Taxonomy (NCBI): domain Eukaryota; kingdom Metazoa; phylum Chordata; class Mammalia; order Chiroptera; family Vespertilionidae; genus Myotis; species Myotis lucifugus. The sequence goes on from NW_005871078.1 coordinate 9,597,462, forward strand.
CCTATAGTTTGGACCCTAACTATTTGGACTAGCATATATAATTTTTAAAAAATATGTTTTTACTGCTTTTTAGAGAGAGTAAAGAAGAGGGATAGAGAGATAGAAGTACCAATGAGAAAGAAACATCATTGATCCGCTGCCTCCTATACACCCTCTACTGGGGATCAAGCCCACAACATGGGCATGTGCCCTAAAGGGGAATCAAACCAGTGAATTATTGGTTCCTGGGTTGACACTCAACCACTGAGTCACACCGGCCAGGCTATAATTTCCTTTATTAAGGCAACTAATCAATTCCCTTTGTTCTTGTCATGATCATCACTGTCATTATCATGGCTACCATTTATTAAGCACTTTCTCTGTGCCAGACAGTGCTGTGTGCATTATCTCAATCATCATAACAACCATATGAGAAGGTACTATTTCCCCATTTTACAAATGAGAAACTGAGGCTCAGAAAAGTTAATTTATTTGCTACAGGCCAGCTAGAAATGGCAGAGCTGGGATCTGAACTGTGTGTACAGGACTATTGTTCTAACATCACGCCTACCCTTTATGGACCAGACTCAATTACTTTAACAAAGCTAAAGCCAAAAATAAATCCGTGCCTTCCTAAAGGCAAATCAAGAAAATTACTGGTCTGTTTTTATATGATCACCTTACTTATTCTTGGTAAATCTTAAATTGTTGTATAACTTCTGGTTTTAAAGAAACAACTCACCCATCCTTCTATCAGAAACAAGGCTGCGTTAACGGTCTTCCCACTTAACCTGTCCTCTTGTCCAAAACAGCTCTATAACTGCAGCAAGAGTTTTATAATCTGTTAGAAATTTAGCAATTATTTCACAGATTAGTTAAAATATATATTGTCTAGCCTATGCTGTCCTGTTATTTGTAAATAGACAAAAAGTATCAGAATGCTTTCCTGTATGTGCGGTAGGATTAACCAACGCTGAGTGGTAGCCAGAATCCAGGCAAAGATGCTTCGTTAGGGTTGAAGTCCAGGTTTAATGTGCATCTAGATGGGTTCTCAGGAGCCCTGAAATAACCTCAGGAGGCCACAAAGGTCTCCTTGGCAGCCTTACAATCAGAAAGTTCTTCTTACATCTAACCTAAATCTCTTTCACTGAAATTGAAACTCACTTCTTTTTCTCATATTCTCCATAAAAATGAAGAATTTCACTGTAGCAATGAACTTGCTCAAATTCTGACAGAAAATAAGAAAAAGGTAGATGGGATCAGTACTGATATTCTTTAATTCTCTTTACTGAAAAATCAAACGTTCTTATATAGTCAGTCCATTTTGCAAAGAGAAGAATTGCTTGTCTCCAAGAAAACTATGAAACTGATTTGAAAATAAAGTTGCTTTTCTGAAGTCTTCATGACTTGTAACTATTGAGAGTTTAAAAAACAAAAACCCTTCATAGTGCTTTCAAAGGTCTATTAATAATAAAACCAGCCCTAGCCGGTTTGCTCAGTGGATAGAGCACCGGACTGTGGACCATAGGGTCCCAGATTTGATTCCGGTTGTAGGCTCCTCCCTGGTTGGGGTACGTGCAGGAGGCAACCAATCAATGCGTTTCTCTCACATCGATGTTTCCCTCTGTCTTCCACTCACTCTAAAAATCAATGGAAAAATATCCTCAGGTGAGGATTTTTTAAAAATATTAAGTAATAATAATAATAATAATAATAATACCACAGGTAACTCTTATCAAACACCTCTGTGTCAGGTACAATGCTAAATGTTTAGCATGCATGACATTCTTCTATTTTCACAATTCTATAAAATATGTTTCTCACACTGATAAAAGAAACTGAAACTTAGTTGCCATCCCAAAGACATACAAGTAAATGGAACCTAGTCTGCTTCATACCACAGCCTAAGCTCATAACCCATTCAGCTACATCATCTCTCATCTGACCTTTATTTTTAAGTGGGTTAGCCTCCCTTCATAGAGGACTTTGTTCCTCAAAGCAACAAGTTCTTTATAATAAACTAGATACCCAGTGCACGAATTCATGCACCGGTGGGGTCCCTCTGGGTGGCCTGCAGGGATAGGGCCAAAAACTACAGTCCAATGCTGCCTGCAGTTCCTACCTGCCTCTCCCACTGATCCCGGCCCCATTGAGCCCACGATCAGGAGAGGCTCGCGCCGCCGCAGTAGCACTTGCCAGCTGTAGCCCTGCATCTGGCGCCCTCTTGAGGGGAGTGGCCTGTGGGATCGGGCAAAACCGGCTCTCTGACATCACCCCAAAGGGTCCTGGATTGCGAGAGGGTGCAGGCCAGGCTGAGGAACCCCACCAGTGCACGACTGGGGCCAGGGAGGGACACCGGAGGTTGGCCAGCTGAGGAGGGCTCCAGGGTGTGTTCAGCCTGTCTCAATCAGTCCCGATTGGCTGGACCCCAGCAGCAAGCTAACCTACTCGTCAAAGCATCTGCCCCCTGGTGGTCAGTGCACGTCATAGTGACTGGTTGACCAGTCAACTGTCTGCCCCTTGGTGCTCAGTGCACATCATAACGAGCAGTTGAGAGGCCTTAGCATATCATTAGCATATTACGCTCTGACTGGCTGAACAGTCAACCAGTCACTGGACGACTGGACAATTGGCATATTAGGCTTTTATTATATAGGACTAGGGGCCCAGTGCACAACTTTGTGCACCTTGAAAGGAACCATGAGCTGCAAGGCTGCAGTGAGCATGGGGGAGGATCTCAGCTCATCTTCTGCACCTCCGCCCGGCCCCGCCTGCCACAACCCTTGGTCCACTATCTGCTGGCAGCCCCCCGCCACTGCCACTCCCATGTGCTGATGGCACCAGCCCCACTCGCACCCACTGATGGTGCAAAATGATTGGGGCCGGTGCCAGCAGCGGATGTGAGCAGTGGCCTCCTGCCCCTATTGCCCCTCAGGAGCAAGGGGAGGTGTAAATCCCTCAGGGGCGATCAGGGCCAGCAGCTGCCGCTTGCACCTGCTGACGGCACCAAGCAATCGGGACCGGTGCCAAGCAGAGGCAGCGGGTGCAAGTGGCAGCTCCGGCGCCAGCTGTGGGTGCTAGCAGGAGGCCATCGCCGGCAGTGGGTACAAGCAGCAGCTGCCAGCTCTGATCGCCCCTCAGGAGCAGGGGGAGGTGGAGAAGCACTGAGCTTCTCCCAAGGACAGCAATGAGCGATCGGAGTGTCGGCAGCAGGCGGCAGAGCGTGGAACATGGTGGGCATCAGCTGAGGTGGGATGGTAGAGCTGAGGCTGGCAGCAGGTGCAAATGGCAGCTCCGGCACCGACAGCAGGTGCAAGTGGGGCCGGCGCCAGCAGCAGGTGCAGACGCTGGCAGCAGGTGCAAGCACCCAGTAGGACCGTGGCACGTGGGAGCAAAGAATTTTCAGTAACCACCAGAGGCTCACCCCAATGACAGCAACCGGCACCCCACCTTGGTCTGGTGCCCCTGCTCACCTGCTCCACCATCCCACCTCAGCTGATGTCCACCATGTTCCACACACTGCTGCCTGCTGCCAATACCTGCCATGTTTCGCGTGTGTCCCCTGGTGGTCAGCGCACGTCATAAGAACCTATTGTTTGGTCTATTTGCATATTAGGGTTTTATATATATATACTTTACTTTCCTTAGCTCTTCCCATTATAAAAATTTGTGGAAATATAGCAATTCCAAGGGTTTACAAAACTAATGAGTGTCATACTTAAGAATATAGCAAAAAAATTGTAAAACTACGAAAAAATATGTACAAGATTTAGGAGCATGATTAGCAACTATAGTACTTTTGCACTAAATAACTTCTCTGTTCTTTCCATCTACTTATCTATCCATCTATCCATCATCCATCTGTATCATCTATCTATTCTCACACCGAAACCAAACTATTTTATCTTTAGAGCTGTAAAATATATTTTGGCATCTGGTTGGGCAAATTTCTCTTTTTCCTTTGTATTCCCCCCAAATTTTTACACACTGTATTAGAATCTGCTTCCAAAGTTCAACTAAAAATAATGTTGAGATTTTGTTTGGGTAACACCTTTTTGAAAAGAGAAAAAAGCATGATTTAAATGAACCCAGCCTCAGATTTGTGATTAAAATTACCATTTTAATTTCAGTTCCTTTGTGAAGTTATTTCTTCCACCCGAGGAACAAGTATCCAAATCCAAGGTTAAGGTTTTTAAAAGTTCCTTTTAAAAAGCTGCATCCAAAATTATAATGCCTGTATTAAATAAGAAATTCAATAACTCTATTAGGAGATGTCTGAAAGACAGTTGGGGCTTCATTCTGGCAAAAGATAGAAAAATAGAAGGAAGACACTAGCTAAGCTAATCATTTCTAGGTAAGGCTGATCAAATAATTGGCATCATTAGCATATTGTCATACACTGGACAGTATACTAGTAGGAAGAAACCCAAGTAGTAAGAGAGATGACATGAGCACTCTACTATCCTATAATACTCTTGAAAAAAGCAAGAGTAACCTACAAAAATAATCAGTACATGTGACAAATAAGCTTGGGTGCGCCTAGCTGCTGTGGCTCAGTGGTGAGGGCATCGTCCTGCTCACTGCAGGGTCTTGGGTTCAGTTCCTGGTCAGGGCACATACCCAAGTTGCAGGTTCGACCCCCGGTCGGGGTCGGGGTATGTGCAGGAGGCAGCCAAATGATGTTTCCCTTCCCTTCCCTTCCCTTCCCTTCCCTTCCCTTCCCTTCCCTTCCCTTCCCTTCCCTTCCCTCCCCTTTTCTTCCCTTCCCTTCCCTCCCTTTCCTTTCCTCCCCTCCCCTCCCCTCCCCTCCCCTCCCCTCCCCTCCCCTCCCCTTCCCTTCCCTTCCCTTCCCTCCCTTCCTTCCCTTCCTTCCTTCCCCCTTTCTTCCTTCCTTCCTTTCTTTTCTTCTTTTC